>NW_027618822.1:0-60559 GCF_964187855.1 Myxine glutinosa | reverse complement strand
GAAAAACCACTTTTCGCACTTGTGTTAGTGTTGAAAAACGACTTTTCGCACTTGTGTTAGTGTTGAAAAACCACATTTCGCACTTGTGTTGATGCAGGAAACCACTTTTGCACTTGTATTAGTGTGGAAAACCACTTTTCGCACTTGTGTTAGTGTTGAAAAACCACTTTTCGCACTTGTGTTAGTGTTGAAAAACCACTTTTCGCACTTGTGTTGGTGCAGGAAACCACTTTTGCACTTGTATTAGTGTGGAAAAAACACTTTTCGCACTTGTGTTAGTGTTGAAAAACCACTTTTCGCACTTGTGTTAGTGTTGAAAAACCACTTTTCGCACTTGTGTTAGTGTTGAAAAACCACTTTTCGCACTTGTGTTAGTGTTGAAAAACCACTTTTCGCACTTGTGTTGGTGCAGGAAACCACTTTTGCACTTGTATTAGTGTGGAAAAACCACTTTTCGCACTTGTGTTAGTGTTGTAAAACCACTTTTCGCAGTTGTGTTAGTGTTGAAAAACCACTTTTCGCACTTGTGTTAGTGTTCAAAAACCACTTTTCGCACTTGTGTTGGTGCAGGAAACCACCTTTGCACTTGTATTAGTGTGGAAAAAACACTTTTCGCACTTGTGTTAGTGTTGAAAAACCACTTTTCGCACTTGTGTTAGTGTTGAAAAACCACTTTTCGCACTTGTGTTAGTGTTGAAAAACCACTTTTCGCACTTGTGTTAGTGTTGAAAAACCACTTTTCGCACTTGTGTTGGTGCAGAAAACCACTTTTGCACTTGTATTAGTGTGGAAAAACCATTTTTCGCACTTGTGTTAGTGTTGAAAAACCACTTTTCGCACTTGTGTTAGTGTTGAAAAACTACTTTTCGCACTTGTGTTCGTGTTGAAAAACCACTTTTCGCACTTGTGTTAGTGTTGAAAAACCACTTTTCGCACTTGTGTTAGTGTTGAAAAAACACTTTTCGCACTTGTGTTGGTGCAGGAAACCACTTTTGCACTTGTATTAGTGTGGAAAAACCACTTTTCGCACTTGTGTTATTGTTGAAAACCACTTTTCACACTTGTGTTAGTGTTGAAAAACCACTTTTCGCACTTGTGTTAGTGTTGAAAAACCACATTTCGCACTTGTGTTGGTGCAGAAAACCACTTTTGCACTTGTATTAGTGTGGAAAAACCACTTTTTGCACTTGTGTTAGTGTTGAAAAACCACTTTTCGCACTTGTGTTAGTGTTGAAAAACCACTTTTCGCACTTGTGTTCGCGTTGAAAAACCACTTTTCGCACTTGTGTTAGTGTTGAAAAACCACTTTTCGCACTTGTGTTAGTGTTGAAAAAACACTTTTCGCACTTGTGTTGGTGCAGGAACCACTTTTGCACTTGTATTAGTGTGGAAAAACCACTTTTCGCACTTGTGTTGGTGCAGGAAACCACTTTTGCACTTGTATTAGTGTGGAAAAACCACTTTTCGCACTTGTGTTATTGTTGAAAACCACTTTTCACACTTGTGTTAGTGTTGAAAAACCACTTTTCGCACTTGTGTTAGTGTTGAAAAACCACATTTCGCACTTGTGTTGGTGCAGAAAACCACTTTTGCACTTGTATTAGTGTGGAAAAACCACTTTTCGCACTTGTGTTAGTGTTGAAAAACCACTTTTCGCACTTGTGTTAGTGTTGAAAAACCACTTTTCGCACTTGTGTTCGTGTTGAAAAACCACTTTTCGCACTTGTGTTAGTGTTGAAAAACCACTTTTCGCACTTGTGTTAGTGTTGAAAAAACACTTTTCGCACTTGTGTTGGTGCAGGAACCACTTTTGCACTTGTATTAGTGTGGAAAAACCACTTTTCGCACTTGTGTTATTGTTGAAAACCACTTTTCACACTTGTGTTAGTGTTGAAAAACCACTTTTCGCACTTGTGTTAGTGTTGAAAAACCACTTTCCGCACTTGTGTTAGTGTTGAAAAACCACTTTTCGCACTTGTTTTGGTGGAGGAAACCACTTTTGCACTTGTATTAGTGTGGAAAAACAACTTTTCGCACTTGTGTTAGTGTTGAAAAACCACTTTTCGCACTTGTGTTAGTGTTGAAAAACCACTTTTCGCACTTGTGTTGGTGTTGAAAAACCACTTTTCGCACTTGTGTTAGTGTTGAAAAACCACTTTTCGCACTTGTGTTGGTGCAGCAAAACCACTTTTGCACTTGTATTAGTGTGGAAAAACAACTTTTCGCACTTGTGTTAGTGTTGAAAAACCACTTTTCGCACTTGTGTTAGTGTTGAAAAACCACTTTTCGCACTTGTGTTAGTGTTGAAAAACCACTTTTCACACTTGTGTTAGTGTTGAAAAACCACTTTTCGCACTTGTGTTGGTGCAGGAAACCACTTTTGCACTTGTATTAGTGTGGAAAAACCACTTTTCGCACTTGTGTTAGTGTTGAAAAACCACTTTTCGCACTTGTGTTAGTGTTGAAAAACCACTTTTCGCACTTGTGTTAGTGTTGAAAAACCACTTTTCGCACTTGTGTTGGTGCAGGAAACCACTTTTGCACTTGTGTTAGTGTTGAAAAACCACTTTTCGCACTTGTGTTGGTGCAGGAAACCACTTTTGCAGTTGTATTAGTGTGGAAAAAACACTTTTCGCACTTGTGTTAGTGTTGAAAAACCACTATTCGCACTTGTGTTAGTGTTGAAAAACCACTTTTCGCACTTGTGTTAGTGTTGAAAAACCACTTTTCGCACTTGTGTTGGTGCAGGAAACCACTTTTGCACTTGTATTAGTGTGGAAAAACCACTTTTCGCACTTGTGTTAGTGTGGAAAAACCACTTTTCGCACTTGTGTTAGTGTTGAAAAACCACTTTTCGCACTTGTGTTAGTGTTGAAAAACCACTTTTCGCACTTGTGTTAGTGTTGAAAAAACACTTTTCGCACTTGTGTTGGTGGAGGAAACCACTTTTGCACTTGTATTAGTGTGGAAAAAACACTTTTCGCACTTGTGTTAGTGTTGAAAAACCACTTTTCGCACTTGTGTTAGTGTTGAAAAACCACTTTTCGCACTTGTGTTAGTGTTGAAAAACCACTTTTCACACTTGTGTTAGTGTTGAAAAACCACTTTTCGCACTTGTGTTGGTGCAGGAAACCACTTTTGCACTTGTATTAGTGTGGAAAAACCACTTTTCGCACTTGTGTTAGTGTTGAAAAACCACTTTTCGCACTTGTGTTAGTGTTGAAAAACCACTTTTCGCACTTGTGTTGGTGCAGGAAACCACTTTTGCACTTGTATTAGTGTGGAAAAACCACTTTTCGCACTTGTGTTAGTGTTGAAAAACCTCTTTTCGCACTTGTGTTAGTGTTGAAAAATGACTTTTCGCACTTGTGTTAGTGTTGAAAAACCACATTTCGCACTTGTGTTGATGCAGGAAACCACTTTTGCACTTGTATTAGTGTGGAAAAACCACTTTTCGCACTTGTGTTAGTGTTGAAAAACCACTTTTCGCACTTGTGTTAGTGTTGAAAAACCACTTTTCGCACTTGTGTTGGTGCAGGAAACCACTTTTGCACTTGTATTAGTGTGGAAAAAACACTTTTCGCACTTGTGTTAGTGTTGAAAAACCACTTTTCGCACTTGTATTAGTGTTGAAAAACCACTTTTCGCACTTGTGTTAGTGTTGAAAAACCACTTTTCGCACTTGTGTTAGTGTTGAAAAACCACTTTTCGCACTTGTGTTGGTGCAGGAAACCACTTTTGCACTTGTATTAGTGTGGAAAAACCACTTTTCGCACTTGTGTTAGTGTTGAAAAACCACTTTTCGCAGTTGTGTTAGTGTTGAAAAACCACTTTTCGCACTTGTGTTAGTGTTGAAAAACCACTTTTCGCACTTGTGTTGGTGCAGGATACCACCTTTGCACTTGTATTAGTGTGGAAAAAACACTTTTCGCACTTGTGTTAGTGTTGAAAAACCACTTTTCGCACTTGTGTTAGTGTTGAAAAACCACTTTTCGCACTTGTGTTAGTGTTGAAAAACCACTTTTCGCACTTGTGTTAGTGTTGAAAAACCACTTTTCGCACTTGTGTTGGTGCAGAAAACCACTTTTGCACTTGTATTAGTGTGGAAAAACCATTTTTCGCACTTGTGTTAGTGTTGAAAAACCACTTTTCGCACTTGTGTTGGTGTTGAAAAACCACTTTTCGCACTTGTGTTAGTGTTGAAAAACCACTTTTCGCACTTGTGTTGGTGCAGGAAACCACTTTTGCACTTGCATTAGTGTGGAAAAACCACTTTTCGCACTTGTGTTGGTGCAGGAAACCACTTTTGCACTTGCATTAGTGTGGAAAAACCACTTTTCGCACTTGTGTTAGTTTTGAAAAACCACTTTTCGCACTTGTATTAGTGTGGAAAAAACACTTTTCGCACTTGTGTTAGTGTTGAAAAACCACTTTTCGCACTTGTGTTGGTGCAGGAAACCACTTTTGCACTTGTATTAGTGTGGAAAAAACACTTTTTGCACTTGTGATAGTGTTGAAAAACCACTTTTCGCACTTGTGTTAGTGTTGAAAAACCACTTTTCGCACTTGTGTTGGTGCAGGAAACCACTTTTGCACTTGTATTAATGTTGAAAAACCACTTTTCGCACTTGTGTTGGTGCAGGAACCACTCTTGCACTTGTATTAGTGTGGAAAAAACACTTTTTGCACTTGTGATAGTGTTGAAAAACCACTTTTCTCACTTGTGTTAGTGTTGAAAAACCACTTTTGCACTTGTATTAGTGTGGAAAAAACACTTTTCGCACTTGTGTTAGTGTTGAAAAACCACTTTTCGCACTTGTGTTAGTGTTGAAAAACCACTTTTCGCACTTGTGTTAGTGTTGAAAAACCACGTTTCGCACTTGTGTTGGTGCAGAAAACCACTTTTGCACTTGTATTAGTGTGGAAAAACCACTTTTTGCACTTGTGTTAGTGTTGAAAAACCACTTTTCGCACTTGTGTTAGTGTTGAAAAACCACTTTTCGCACTTGTGTTAGTGTTGAAAAAACACTTTTCGCACTTGTGTTGGTGGAGGAAACCACTTTTGCACCTGTATTCGTGTGGAAAAAACACTTTTCGCACTTGTGTTAGTGTTGAAAAACCACTTTTCGCACTTGTGTTCGTGTTGAAAAACCACTTTTCGCACTTGTGTTAGTGTTGAAAAACCACTTTTCGCACTTGTGTTAGTGTTGAAAAAACACTTTTCGCACTTGTGTTGGTGCAGGAACCACTTTTGCACTTGCATTAGTGTGGAAAACCCACTTTTCGCACTTGTGTTATTGTTGAAAACCACTTTTCACACTTGTGTTAGTGTTGAAAAACCACTTTTCGCACTTGTGTTAGTGTTGAAAAACCACTTTCCGCACTTGTGTTAGTGTTGAAAAACCACTTTTCGCACTTGTGTTGGTGGAGGAAACCACTTTTGCACTTGTATTAGTGTGGAAAAACCACTTTTCGCACTTGTGTTAGTGTTGAAAAACCACTTTTCGCACTTGGGTTAGTGTTGAAAAACCACTTTTCGCACTTGTGTTGGTGTTGAAAAACCACTTTTCGCACTTGTGTTAGTGTTGAAAAACCACTTTTCGCACTTGTGTTGGTGCAGCAAAACCACTTTTGCACTTGTATTAGTGTGGAAAAACCACTTTTCGCACTTGTGTAAGTGTTGAAAAACCACTTTTCGCACTTGTATTAGTGTTGAAAAACCACTTTTCGCACTTGTGTTAGTGTTGAAAAACCACTTTTCACACTTGTGTTAGTGTTGAAAAACCACTTTTCGCACTTGTGTTAGTGTTGAAAAACCACTTTTCGCACTTGTGTTAGTGTTGAAAAACCACTTTTCGCACTTGTGTTAGTGTTGAAAAACCACTTTTCGCACTTGTGTTGGTGCAGGAAACCACTTTTGCACTTGTATTAGTGTGGAAAAACCACTTTTCGCACTTGTGTTAGTGTTGTAAAACCACTTTTCGCACTTGTGTTAGTGTTGAAAAACGACTTTTCGCACTTGTGTTAGTGTTGAAAAACCACATTTCGCACTTGTGTTGATGCAGGAAACCACTTTTGCACTTGTATTAGTGTGGAAAACCACTTTTCGCACTTGTGTTAGTGTTGAAAAACCACTTTTCGCACTTGTGTTAGTGTTGAAAAACGACTTTTCGCACTTGTGTTAGTGTTGAAAAACCACATTTCGCACTTGTGTTGATGCAGGAAACCACTTTTGCACTTGTATTAGTGTGGAAAACCACTTTTCGCACTTGTGTTAGTGTTGAAAAACCACTTTTCGCACTTGTGTTAGTGTTGAAAAACCACTTTTCGCACTTGTGTTGGTGCAGGAAACCACTTTTGCACTTGTATTAGTGTGGAAAAAACACTTTTCGCACTTGTGTTAGTGTTGAAAAACCACTTTTCGCACTTGTGTTAGTGTTGAAAAACCACTTTTCGCACTTGTGTTAGTATTGAAAAACCACTTTTCGCACTTGTGTTAGTGTTGAAAAACCACTTTTCGCACTTGTGTTGGTGCAGGAAACCACTTTTGCACTTGTATTAGTGTGGAAAAACCACTTTTCGCACTTGTGTTAGTGTTGTAAAACCACTTTTCGCAGTTGTGTTAGTGTTGAAAAACCACTTTTCGCACTTGTGTTAGTGTTGAAAAACCACTTTTCGCACTTGTGTTGGTGCAGGAAACCACCTTTGCACTTGTATTAGTGTGGAAAAAACACTTTTCGCACTTGTGTTAGTGTTGAAAAACCACTTTTCGCACTTGTGTTAGTGTTGAAAAACCACTTTTCGCACTTGTGTTAGTGTTGAAAAACCACTTTTCGCACTTGTGTTAGTGTTGAAAAACCACTTTTCGCACTTGTGTTGGTGCAGAAAACCACTTTTGCACTTGTATTAGTGTGGAAAAACCATTTTTCGCACTTGTGTTAGTGTTGAAAAACCACTTTTCGCACTTGTGTTAGTGTTGAAAAACTACTTTTCGCACTTGTGTTCGTGTTGAAAAACCACTTTTCGCACTTGTGTTAGTGTTGAAAAACCACTTTTCGCACTTGTGTTAGTGTTGAAAAAACACTTTTCGCAATTGTGTTGGTGCAGGAAACCACTTTTGCACTTGTATTAGTGTGGAAAAACCACTTTTCGCACTTGTGTTATTGTTGAAAACCACTTTTCACACTTGTGTTAGTGTTGAAAAACCACTTTTCGCACTTGTGTTAGTGTTGAAAAACCACATTTCGCACTTGTGTTGGTGCAGAAAACCACTTTTGCACTTGTATTAGTGTGGAAAAACCACTTTTTGCACTTGTGTTAGTGTTGAAAAACCACTTTTCGCACTTGTGTTAGTGTTGAAAAACCACTTTTCGCACTTGTGTTCGCGTTGAAAAACCACTTTTCGCACTTGTGTTAGTGTTGAAAAACCACTTTTCGCACTTGTGTTAGTGTTGAAAAAACACTTTTCGCACTTGTGTTGGTGCAGGAACCACTTTTGCACTTGTATTAGTGTGGAAAAACCACTTTTCGCACTTGTGTTGGTGCAGGAAACCACTTTTGCACTTGTATTAGTGTGGAAAAACCACTTTTCGCACTTGTGTTATTGTTGAAAACCACTTTTCACACTTGTGTTAGTGTTGAAAAACCACTTTTCGCACTTGTGTTAGTGTTGAAAAACCACATTTCGCACTTGTGTTGGTGCAGAAAACCACTTTTGCACTTGTATTAGTGTGGAAAAACCACTTTTCGCACTTGTGTTAGTGTTGAAAAACCACTTTTCGCACTTGTGTTAGTGTTGAAAAACCACTTTTCGCACTTGTGTTCGTGTTGAAAAACCACTTTTCGCACTTGTGTTAGTGTTGAAAAACCACTTTTCGCACTTGTGTTAGTGTTGAAAAAACACTTTTCGCACTTGTGTTGGTGCAGGAACCACTTTTGCACTTGTATTAGTGTGGAAAAACCACTTTTCGCACTTGTGTTATTGTTGAAAACCACTTTTCACACTTGTGTTAGTGTTGAAAAACCACTTTTCGCACTTGTGTTGGTGTTGAAAAACCACTTTCCGCACTTGTGTTAGTGTTGAAAAACCACTTTTCGCACTTGTTTTGGTGGAGGAAACCACTTTTGCACTTGTATTAGTGTGGAAAAACAACTTTTCGCACTTGTGTTAGTGTTGAAAAACCACTTTTCGCACTTGTGTTAGTGTTGAAAAACCACTTTTCGCACTTGTGTTGGTGTTGAAAAACCACTTTTCGCACTTGTGTTAGTGTTGAAAAACCACTTTTCGCACTTGTGTTGGTGCAGCAAAACCACTTTTGCACTTGTATTAGTGTGGAAAAACAACTTTTCGCACTTGTGTTAGTGTTGAAAAACCACTTTTCGCACTTGTGTTAGTGTTGAAAAACCACTTTTCGCACTTGTGTTAGTGTTGAAAAACCACTTTTCACACTTGTGTTAGTGTTGAAAAACCACTTTTCGCACTTGTGTTGGTGCAGGAAACCACTTTTGCACTTGTATTAGTGTGGAAAAACCACTTTTCGCACTTGTGTTAGTGTTGAAAAACCACTTTTCGCACTTGTGTTAGTGTTGAAAAACCACTTTTCGCACTTGTGTTAGTGTTGAAAAACCACTTTTCGCACTTGTGTTGGTGCAGGCAACCACTTTTGCACTTGTGTTAGTGTTGAAAAACCACTTTTCGCACTTGTGTTGGTGCAGGAAACCACTTTTGCAGTTGTATTAGTGTGGAAAAAACACTTTTCGCACTTGTGTTAGTGTTGAAAAACCACTATTCGCACTTGTGTTAGTGTTGAAAAACCACTTTTCGCACTTGTGTTAGTGTTGAAAAACCACTTTTCGCACTTGTGTTGGTGCAGGAAACCACTTTTGCACTTGTATTAGTGTGGAAAAACCACTTTTCGCACTTGTGTTAGTGTGGAAAAACCACTTTTCGCACTTGTGTTAGTGTTGAAAAACCACTTTTCGCACTTGTGTTAGTGTTGAAAAACCACTTTTCGCACTTGTGTTAGTGTTGAAAAAACACTTTTCGCACTTGTGTTGGTGGAGGAAACCACTTTTGCACTTGTATTAGTGTGGAAAAAACACTTTTCGCACTTGTGTTAGTGTTGAAAAACCACTTTTCGCACTTGTGTTAGTGTTGAAAAACCACTTTTCGCACTTGTGTTAGTGTTGAAAAACCACTTTTCACACTTGTGTTAGTGTTGAAAAACCACTTTTCGCACTTGTGTTGGTGCAGGAAACCACTTTTGCACTTGTATTAGTGTGGAAAAACCACTTTTCGCACTTGTGTTAGTGTTGAAAAACCACTTTTCGCACTTGTGTTAGTGTTGAAAAACCACTTTTCGCACTTGTGTTGGTGCAGGAAACCACTTTTGCACTTGTATTAGTGTGGAAAAACCACTTTTCGCACTTGTGTTAGTGTTGAAAAACCTCTTTTCGCACTTGTGTTAGTGTTGAAAAACGACTTTTCGCACTTGTGTTAGTGTTGAAAAACCACATTTCGCACTTGTGTTGATGCAGGAAACCACTTTTGCACTTGTATTAGTGTGGAAAAACCACTTTTCGCACTTGTGTTAGTGTTGAAAAACCACTTTTCGCACTTGTGTTAGTGTTGAAAAACCACTTTTCGCACTTGTGTTGGTGCAGGAAACCACTTTTGCACTTGTATTAGTGTGGAAAAAACACTTTTCGCACTTGTGTTAGTGTTGAAAAACCACTTTTCGCACTTGTATTAGTGTTGAAAAACCACTTTTCGCACTTGTGTTAGTGTTGAAAAACCACTTTTCGCACTTGTGTTAGTGTTGAAAAACCACTTTTCGCACTTGTGTTGGTGCAGGAAACCACTTTTGCACTTGTATTAGTGTGGAAAAACCACTTTTCGCACTTGTGTTAGTGTTGAAAAACCACTTTTCGCAGTTGTGTTAGTGTTGAAAAACCACTTTTCGCACTTGTGTTAGTGTTGAAAAACCACTTTTCGCACTTGTGTTGGTGCAGGATACCACCTTTGCACTTGTATTAGTGTGGAAAAAACACTTTTCGCACTTGTGTTAGTGTTGAAAAACCACTTTTCGCACTTGTGTTAGTGTTGAAAAACCACTTTTCGCACTTGTGTTGGTGCAGGAAACCACTTTTGCACTTGTATTAGTGTGGAAAAACCACTTTTCGCACTTGTGTTAGTGTTGAAAAACCTCTTTTCGCACTTGTGTTAGTGTTGAAAAACGACTTTTCGCACTTGTGTTAGTGTTGAAAAACCACATTTCGCACTTGTGTTGATGCAGGAAACCACTTTTGCACTTGTATTAGTGTGGAAAAACCACTTTTCGCACTTGTGTTAGTGTTGAAAAACCACTTTTCGCACTTGTGTTATTGTTGAAAACCACTTTTCACACTTGTGTTAGTGTTGAAAAACCACTTTTCGCACTTGTGTTAGTGTTGAAAAACCACTTTCCGCACTTGTGTTAGTGTTGAAAAACCACTTTTCGCACTTGTGTTGGTGGAGGAAACCACTTTTGCACTTGTATTAGTGTGGAAAAACCACTTTTCGCACTTGTGTTAGTGTTGAAAAACCACTTTTCGCACTTGGGTTAGTGTTGAAAAACCACTTTTCGCACTTGTGTTGGTGTTGAAAAACCACTTTTCGCACTTGTGTTAGTGTTGAAAAACCACTTTTCGCACTTGTGTTGGTGCAGCAAAACCACTTTTGCACTTGTATTAGTGTGGAAAAACCACTTTTCGCACTTGTGTAAGTGTTGAAAAACCACTTTTCGCACTTGTATTAGTGTTGAAAAACCACTTTTCGCACTTGTGTTAGTGTTGAAAAACCACTTTTCACACTTGTGTTAGTGTTGAAAAACCACTTTTCGCACTTGTGTTAGTGTTGAAAAACCACTTTTCGCACTTGTGTTAGTGTTGAAAAACCACTTTTCGCACTTGTGTTAGTGTTGAAAAACCACTTTTCGCACTTGTGTTGGTGCAGGAAACCACTTTTGCACTTGTATTAGTGTGGAAAACCACTTTTCGCACTTGTGTTAGTGTTGTAAAACCACTTTTCGCACTTGTGTTAGTGTTGAAAAACGACTTTTCGCACTTGTGTTAGTGTTGAAAAACCACATTTCGCACTTGTGTTGATGCAGGAAACCACTTTTGCACTTGTATTAGTGTGGAAAACCACTTTTCGCACTTGTGTTAGTGTTGAAAAACCACTTTTCGCACTTGTGTTAGTGTTGAAAAACGACTTTTCGCACTTGTGTTAGTGTTGAAAAACCACATTTCGCACTTGTGTTGATGCAGGAAACCACTTTTGCACTTGTATTAGTGTGGAAAACCACTTTTCGCACTTGTGTTAGTGTTGAAAAACCACTTTTCGCACTTGTGTTAGTGTTGAAAAACCACTTTTCGCACTTGTGTTGGTGCAGGAAACCACTTTTGCACTTGTATTAGTGTGGAAAAAACACTTTTCGCACTTGTGTTAGTGTTGAAAAACCACTTTTCGCACTTGTGTTAGTGTTGAAAAACCACTTTTCGCACTTGTGTTAGTGTTGAAAAACCACTTTTCGCACTTGTGTTAGTGTTGAAAAACCACTTTTCGCACTTGTGTTGGTGCAGGAAACCACTTTTGCACTTGTATTAGTGTGGAAAAACCACTTTTCGCACTTGTGTTAGTGTTGTAAAACCACTTTTCGCAGTAGTGTTAGTGTTGAAAAACCACTTTTCGCACTTGTGTTAGTGTTGAAAAACCACTTTTCGCACTTGTGTTGGTGCAGGAAACCACCTTTGCACTTGTATTAGTGTGGAAAAAACACTTTTCGCACTTGTGTTAGTGTTGAAAAACCACTTTTCGCACTTGTGTTAGTGTTGAAAAACCACTTTTCGCACTTGTGTTAGTGTTGAAAAACCACTTTTCGCACTTGTGTTAGTGTTGAAAAACCACTTTTCGCACTTGTGTTGGTGCAGAAAACCACTTTTGCACTTGTATTAGTGTGGAAAAACCATTTTTCGCACTTGTGTTAGTGTTGAAAAACCACTTTTCGCACTTGTGTTAGTGTTGAAAAACTACTTTTCGCACTTGTGTTCGTGTTGAAAAACCACTTTTTGCACTTGTGTTAGTGTTGAAAAACCACTTTTCGCACTTGTGTTAGTGTTGAAAAAACACTTTTCGCACTTGTGTTGGTGCAGGAAACCACTTTTGCACTTGTATTAGTGTGGAAAAACCACTTTTCGCACTTGTGTTATTGTTGAAAACCACTTTTCACACTTGTGTTAGTGTTGAAAAACCACTTTTCGCACTTGTGTTAGTGTTGAAAAACCACATTTCGCACTTGTGTTGGTGCAGAAAACCACTTTTGCACTTGTATTAGTGTGGAAAAACCACTTTTTGCACTTGTGTTAGTGTTGAAAAACCACTTTTCGCACTTGTGTTAGTGTTGAAAAACCACTTTTCGCACTTGTGTTCGCGTTGAAAAACCACTTTTCGCACTTGTGTTAGTGTTGAAAAACCACTTTTCGCACTTGTGTTAGTGTTGAAAAAACACTTTTCGCACTTGTGTTGGTGCAGGAACCACTTTTGCACTTGTATTAGTGTGGAAAAACCACTTTTCGCACTTGTGTTGGTGCAGGAAACCACTTTTGCACTTGTATTAGTGTGGAAAAACCACTTTTCGCACTTGTGTTATTGTTGAAAACCACTTTTCACACTTGTGTTAGTGTTGAAAAACCACTTTTCGCACTTGTGTTAGTGTTGAAAAACCACATTTCGCACTTGTGTTGGTGCAGAAAACCACTTTTGCACTTGTATTAGTGTGGAAAAACCACTTTTCGCACTTGTGTTAGTGTTGAAAAACCACTTTTCGCACTTGTGTTAGTGTTGAAAAACCACTTTTCGCACTTGTGTTCGTGTTGAAAAACCACTTTTCGCACTTGTGTTAGTGTTGAAAAACCACTTTTCGCACTTGTGTTAGTGTTGAAAAAACACTTTTCGCACTTGTGTTGGTGCAGGAACCACTTTTGCACTTGTATTAGTGTGGAAAAACCACTTTTCGCACTTGTGTTATTGTTGAAAACCACTTTTCACACTTGTGTTAGTGTTGAAAAACCACTTTTCGCACTTGTGTTAGTGTTGAAAAACCACTTTCCGCACTTGTGTTAGTGTTGAAAAACCACTTTTCGCACTTGTTTTGGTGGAGGAAACCACTTTTGCACTTGTATTAGTGTGGAAAAACAACTTTTCGCACTTGTGTTAGTGTTGAAAAACCACTTTTCGCACTTGTGTTAGTGTTGAAAAACCACTTTTCGCACTTGTGTTGGTGTTGAAAAACCACTTTTCGCACTTGTGTTAGTGTTGAAAAACCACTTTTCGCACTTGTGTTGGTGCAGCAAAACCACTTTTGCACTTGTATTAGTGTGGAAAAACAACTTTTCGCACTTGTGTTAGTGTTGAAAAACCACTTTTCGCACTTGTGTTAGTGTTGAAAAACCACTTTTCGCACTTGTGTTAGTGTTGAAAAACCACTTTTCACACTTGTGTTAGTGTTGAAAAACCACTTTTCGCACTTGTGTTGGTGCAGGAAACCACTTTTGCACTTGTATTAGTGTGGAAAAACCACTTTTCGCACTTGTGTTAGTGTTGAAAAACCACTTTTCGCACTTGTGTTAGTGTTGAAAAACCACTTTTCGCACTTGTGTTAGTGTTGAAAAACCACTTTTCGCACTTGTGTTGGTGCAGGAAACCACTTTTGCACTTGTGTTAGTGTTGAAAAACCACTTTTCGCACTTGTGTTGGTGCAGGAAACCACTTTTGCAGTTGTATTAGTGTGGAAAAAACACTTTTCGCACTTGTGTTAGTGTTGAAAAACCACTATTCGCACTTGTGTTAGTGTTGAAAAACCACTTTTCGCACTTGTGTTAGTGTTGAAAAACCACTTTTCGCACTTGTGTTAGTGTTGAAAAACCACTTTTCGCACTTGTGTTAGTGTTGAAAAACCTCTTTTCGCACTTGTGTTAGTGTTGAAAAACGACTTTTCGCACTTGTGTTAGTGTTGAAAAACCACATTTCGCACTTGTGTTGATGCAGGAAACCACTTTTGCACTTGTATTAGTGTGGAAAAACCACTTTTCGCACTTGTGTTAGTGTTGAAAAACCACTTTTCGCACTTGTGTTATTGTTGAAAACCACTTTTCACACTTGTGTTAGTGTTGAAAAACCACTTTTCGCACTTGTGTTAGTGTTGAAAAACCACTTTCCGCACTTGTGTTAGTGTTGAAAAACCACTTTTCGCACTTGTGTTGGTGGAGGAAACCACTTTTGCACTTGTATTAGTGTGGAAAAACCACTTTTCGCACTTGTGTTAGTGTTGAAAAACCACTTTTCGCACTTGGGTTAGTGTTGAAAAACCACTTTTCGCACTTGTGTTGGTGTTGAAAAACCACTTTTCGCACTTGTGTTAGTGTTGAAAAACCACTTTTCACACTTGTGTTGGTGCAGCAAAACCACTTTTGCACTTGTATTAGTGTGGAAAAACCACTTTTCGCACTTGTGTAAGTGTTGAAAAACCACTTTTCGCACTTGTATTAGTGTTGAAAAACCACTTTTCGCACTTGTGTTAGTGTTGAAAAACCACTTTTCACACTTGTGTTAGTGTTGAAAAACCACTTTTCGCACTTGTGTTAGTGTTGAAAAACCACTTTTCGCACTTGTGTTAGTGTTGAAAAACCACTTTTCGCACTTGTGTTAGTGTTGAAAAACCACTTTTCGCACTTGTGTTGGTGCAGGAAACCACTTTTGCACTTGTATTAGTGTGGAAAAACCACTTTTCGCACTTGTGTTAGTGTTGTAAAACCACTTTTCGCACTTGTGTTAGTGTTGAAAAACGACTTTTCGCACTTGTGTTAGTGTTGAAAAACCACATTTCGCACTTGTGTTGATGCAGGAAACCACTTTTGCACTTGTATTAGTGTGGAAAACCACTTTTCGCACTTGTGTTAGTGTTGAAAAACCACTTTTCGCACTTGTGTTAGTGTTGAAAAACGACTTTTCGCACTTGTGTTAGTGTTGAAAAACCACATTTCGCACTTGTGTTGATGCAGGAAACCACTTTTGCACTTGTATTAGTGTGGAAAACCACTTTTCGCACTTGTGTTAGTGTTGAAAAACCACTTTTCGCACTTGTGTTAGTGTTGAAAAACCACTTTTCGCACTTGTGTTGGTGCAGGAAACCACTTTTGCACTTGTATTAGTGTGGAAAAAACACTTTTCGCACTTGTGTTAGTGTTGAAAAACCACTTTTCGCACTTGTGTTAGTGTTGAAAAACCACTTTTCGCACTTGTGTTAGTGTTGAAAAACCACTTTTCGCACTTGTGTTAGTGTTGAAAAACCACTTTTCGCACTTGTGTTGGTGCAGGAAACCACTTTTGCACTTGTATTAGTGTGGAAAAACCACTTTTCGCACTTGTGTTAGTGTTGTAAAACCACTTTTCGCAGTAGTGTTAGTGTTGAAAAACCACTTTTCGCACTTGTGTTAGTGTTGAAAAACCACTTTTCGCACTTGTGTTGGTGCAGGAAACCACCTTTGCACTTGTATTAGTGTGGAAAAAACACTTTTCGCACTTGTGTTAGTGTTGAAAAACCACTTTTCGCACTTGTGTTAGTGTTGAAAAACCACTTTTCGCACTTGTGTTAGTGTTGAAAAACCACTTTTCGCACTTGTGTTAGTGTTGAAAAACCACTTTTCGCACTTGTGTTGGTGCAGAAAACCACTTTTGCACTTGTATTAGTGTGGAAAAACCATTTTTCGCACTTGTGTTAGTGTTGAAAAACCACTTTTCGCACTTGTGTTAGTGTTGAAAAACTACTTTTCGCACTTGTGTTCGTGTTGAAAAACCACTTTTCGCACTTGTGTTAGTGTTGAAAAACCACTTTTCGCACTTGTGTTAGTGTTGAAAAAACACTTTTCGCACTTGTGTTGGTGCAGGAAACCACTTTTGCACTTGTATTAGTGTGGAAAAACCACTTTTCGCACTTGTGTTATTGTTGAAAACCACTTTTCACACTTGTGTTAGTGTTGAAAAACCACTTTTCGCACTTGTGTTAGTGTTGAAAAACCACATTTCGCACTTGTGTTGGTGCAGAAAACCACTTTTGCACTTGTATTAGTGTGGAAAAACCACTTTTTGCACTTGTGTTAGTGTTGAAAAACCACTTTTCGCACTTGTGTTAGTGTTGAAAAACCACTTTTCGCACTTGTGTTCGCGTTGAAAAACCACTTTTCGCACTTGTGTTAGTGTTGAAAAACCACTTTTCGCACTTGTGTTAGTGTTGAAAAAACACTTTTCGCACTTGTGTTGGTGCAGGAACCACTTTTGCACTTGTATTAGTGTGGAAAAACCACTTTTCGCACTTGTGTTGGTGCAGGAAACCACTTTTGCACTTGTATTAGTGTGGAAAAACCACTTTTCGCACTTGTGTTATTGTTGAAAACCACTTTTCACACTTGTGTTAGTGTTGAAAAACCACTTTTCGCACTTGTGTTAGTGTTGAAAAACCACATTTCGCACTTGTGTTGGTGCAGAAAACCACTTTTGCACTTGTATTAGTGTGGAAAAACCACTTTTCGCACTTGTGTTAGTGTTGAAAAACCACTTTTCGCACTTGTGTTAGTGTTGAAAAACCACTTTTCGCACTTGTGTTCGTGTTGAAAAACCACTTTTCGCACTTGTGTTAGTGTTGAAAAACCACTTTTCGCACTTGTGTTAGTGTTGAAAAAACACTTTTCGCACTTGTGTTGGTGCAGGAACCACTTTTGCACTTGTATTAGTGTGGAAAAACCACTTTTCGCACTTGTGTTATTGTTGAAAACCACTTTTCACACTTGTGTTAGTGTTGAAAAACCACTTTTCGCACTTGTGTTAGTGTTGAAAAACCACTTTCCGCACTTGTGTTAGTGTTGAAAAACCACTTTTCGCACTTGTTTTGGTGGAGGAAACCACTTTTGCACTTGTATTAGTGTGGAAAAACAACTTTTCGCACTTGTGTTAGTGTTGAAAAACCACTTTTCGCACTTGTGTTAGTGTTGAAAAACCACTTTTCGCACTTGTGTTGGTGTTGAAAAACCACTTTTCGCACTTGTGTTAGTGTTGAAAAACCACTTTTCGCACTTGTGTTGGTGCAGCAAAACCACTTTTGCACTTGTATTAGTGTGGAAAAACAACTTTTCGCACTTGTGTTAGTGTTGAAAAACCACTTTTCGCACTTGTGTTAGTGTTGAAAAACCACTTTTCGCACTTGTGTTAGTGTTGAAAAACCACTTTTCACACTTGTGTTAGTGTTGAAAAACCACTTTTCGCACTTGTGTTGGTGCAGGAAACCACTTTTGCACTTGTATTAGTGTGGAAAAACCACTTTTCGCACTTGTGTTAGTGTTGAAAAACCACTTTTCGCACTTGTGTTAGTGTTGAAAAACCACTTTTCGCACTTGTGTTAGTGTTGAAAAACCACTTTTCGCACTTGTGTTGGTGCAGGAAACCACTTTTGCACTTGTGTTAGTGTTGAAAAACCACTTTTCGCACTTGTGTTGGTGCAGGAAACCACTTTTGCAGTTGTATTAGTGTGGAAAAAACACTTTTCGCACTTGTGTTAGTGTTGAAAAACCACTATTCGCACTTGTGTTAGTGTTGAAAAACCACTTTTCGCACTTGTGTTAGTGTTGAAAAACCACTTTTCGCACTTGTGTTGGTGCAGGAAACCACTTTTGCACTTGTATTAGTGTGGAAAAACCACTTTTCGCACTTGTGTTAGTGTGGAAAAACCACTTTTCGCACTTGTGTTAGTGTTGAAAAACCACTTTTCGCACTTGTGTTAGTGTTGAAAAACCACTTTTCGCACTTGTGTTAGTGTTGAAAAAACACTTTTCGCACTTGTGTTGGTGGAGGAAACCACTTTTGCACTTGTATTAGTGTGGAAAAAACACTTTTCGCACTTGTGTTAGTGTTGAAAAACCACTTTTCGCACTTGTGTTAGTGTTGAAAAACCACTTTTCGCACTTGTGTTAGTGTTGAAAAACCACTTTTCACACTTGTGTTAGTGTTGAAAAACCACTTTTCGCACTTGTGTTGGTGCAGGAAACCACTTTTGCACTTGTATTAGTGTGGAAAAACCACTTTTCGCACTTGTGTTAGTGTTGAAAAACCACTTTTCGCACTTGTGTTAGTGTTGAAAAACCACTTTTCGCACTTGTGTTGGTGCAGGAAACCACTTTTGCACTTGTATTAGTGTGGAAAAACCACTTTTCGCACTTGTGTTAGTGTTGAAAAACCTCTTTTCGCACTTGTGTTAGTGTTGAAAAACGACTTTTCGCACTTGTGTTAGTGTTGAAAAACCACATTT
Source organism: Myxine glutinosa (assembly GCF_964187855.1). Classification (NCBI taxonomy): domain Eukaryota; kingdom Metazoa; phylum Chordata; class Myxini; order Myxiniformes; family Myxinidae; genus Myxine; species Myxine glutinosa. The sequence goes on along the minus strand of NW_027618822.1, from coordinate 42,164 downwards.
CGCACTTGTGTTGATGCAGGAAACCACTTTTGCACTTGTATTAGTGTGGAAAAACCACTTTTCGCACTTGTGTTAGTGTTGAAAAACCACTTTTCGCACTTGTGTTAGTGTTGAAAAACCACTTTTCGCACTTGTGTTGGTGCAGGAAACCACTTTTGCACTTGTATTAGTGTGGAAAAAACACTTTTCGCACTTGTGTTAGTGTTGAAAAACCACTTTTCGCACTTGTATTAGTGTTGAAAAACCACTTTTCGCACTTGTGTTAGTGTTGAAAAACCACTTTTCGCACTTGTGTTAGTGTTGAAAAACCACTTTTCGCACTTGTGTTGGTGCAGGAAACCACTTTTGCACTTGTATTAGTGTGGAAAAACCACTTTTCGCACTTGTGTTAGTGTTGAAAAACCACTTTTCGCAGTTGTGTTAGTGTTGAAAAACCACTTTTCGCACTTGTGTTAGTGTTGAAAAACCACTTTTCGCACTTGTGTTGGTGCAGGATACCACCTTTGCACTTGTATTAGTGTGGAAAAAACACTTTTCGCACTTGTGTTAGTGTTGAAAAACCACTTTTCGCACTTGTGTTAGTGTTGAAAAACCACTTTTTGCACTTGTGTTAGTGTTGAAAAACCACTTTTCGCACTTGTGTTAGTGTTGAAAAACCACTTTTCGCACTTGTGTTGGTGCAGAAAACCACTTTTGCACTTGTATTAGTGTGGAAAAACCATTTTTCGCACTTGTGTTAGTGTTGAAAAACCACTTTTCGCACTTGTGTTGGTGTTGAAAAACCACTTTTCGCACTTGTGTTAGTGTTGAAAAACCACTTTTCGCACTTGTGTTGGTGCAGGAAACCACTTTTGCACTTGCATTAGTGTGGAAAAACCACTTTTCGCACTTGTGTTGGTGCAGGAAACCACTTTTGCACTTGCATTAGTGTGGAAAAACCACTTTTCGCACTTGTGTTAGTTTTGAAAAACCACTTTTCGCACTTGTATTAGTGTGGAAAAAACACTTTTCGCACTTGTGTTAGTGTTGAAAAACCACTTTTCGCACTTGTGTTGGTGCAGGAAACCACTTTTGCACTTGTATTAGTGTGGAAAAAACACTTTTTGCACTTGTGATAGTGTTGAAAAACCACTTTTCGCACTTGTGTTAGTGTTGAAAAACCACTTTTCGCACTTGTGTTGGTGCAGGAAACCACTTTTGCACTTGTATTAATGTTGAAAAACCACTTTTCGCACTTGTGTTGGTGCAGGAACCACTCTTGCACTTGTATTAGTGTGGAAAAAACACTTTTTGCACTTGTGATAGTGTTGAAAAACCACTTTTCTCACTTGTGTTAGTGTTGAAAAACCACTTTTGCACTTGTATTAGTGTGGAAAAAACACTTTTCGCACTTGTGTTAGTGTTGAAAAACCACTTTTCGCACTTGTGTTAGTGTTGAAAAACCACTTTTCGCACTTGTGTTAGTGTTGAAAAACCACGTTTCGCACTTGTGTTGGTGCAGAAAACCACTTTTGCACTTGTATTAGTGTGGAAAAACCACTTTTTGCACTTGTGTTAGTGTTGAAAAACCACTTTTCGCACTTGTGTTAGTGTTGAAAAACCACTTTTCGCACTTGTGTTAGTGTTGAAAAAACACTTTTCGCACTTGTGTTGGTGGAGGAAACCACTTTTGCACCTGTATTCGTGTGGAAAAAACACTTTTCGCACTTGTGTTAGTGTTGAAAAACCACTTTTCGCACTTGTGTTAGTGTTGAAAAACCACTTTTCGCACTTGTGTTAGTGTTGAAAAAACACTTTTCGCACTTGTGTTGGTGCAGGAAACCACTTTTGCACTTGTATTAGTGTGGAAAAACCACTTTTCGCACTTGTGTTATTGTTGAAAACCACTTTTCACACTTGTGTTAGTGTTGAAAAACCACTTTTCGCACTTGTGTTAGTGTTGAAAAACCACTTTTCGCACTTGTGTTAGTGTTGAAAAAACACTTTTCGCACTTGTGTTGGTGCAGGAAACCACTTTTGCACTTGTATTAGTGTGGAAAAACCACTTTTCGCACTTGTGTTATTGTTGAAAACCACTTTTCACACTTGTGTTAGTGTTGAAAAACCACTTTTCGCACTTGTGTTAGTGTTGAAAAACCACATTTCGCACTTGTGTTGGTGCAGAAAACCACTTTTGCACTTGTATTAGTGTGGAAAAACCACTTTTTGCACTTGTGTTAGTGTTGAAAAACCACTTTTCGCACTTGTGTTAGTGTTGAAAAACCACTTTTCGCACTTGTGTTCGCGTTGAAAAACCACTTTTCGCACTTGTGTTAGTGTTGAAAAACCACTTTTCGCACTTGTGTTAGTGTTGAAAAAACACTTTTCGCACTTGTGTTGGTGCAGGAACCACTTTTGCACTTGTATTAGTGTGGAAAAACCACTTTTCGCACTTGTGTTGGTGCAGGAAACCACTTTTGCACTTGTATTAGTGTGGAAAAACCACTTTTCGCACTTGTGTTATTGTTGAAAACCACTTTTCACACTTGTGTTAGTGTTGAAAAACCACTTTTCGCACTTGTGTTAGTGTTGAAAAACCACATTTCGCACTTGTGTTGGTGCAGAAAACCACTTTTGCACTTGTATTAGTGTGGAAAAACCACTTTTCGCACTTGTGTTAGTGTTGAAAAACCACTTTTCGCACTTGTGTTAGTGTTGAAAAACCACTTTTCGCACTTGTGTTCGTGTTGAAAAACCACTTTTCGCACTTGTGTTAGTGTTGAAAAACCACTTTTCGCACTTGTGTTAGTGTTGAAAAAACACTTTTCGCACTTGTGTTGGTGCAGGAACCACTTTTGCACTTGTATTAGTGTGGAAAAACCACTTTTCGCACTTGTGTTATTGTTGAAAACCACTTTTCACACTTGTGTTAGTGTTGAAAAACCACTTTTCGCACTTGTGTTGGTGTTGAAAAACCACTTTCCGCACTTGTGTTAGTGTTGAAAAACCACTTTTCGCACTTGTTTTGGTGGAGGAAACCACTTTTGCACTTGTATTAGTGTGGAAAAACAACTTTTCGCACTTGTGTTAGTGTTGAAAAACCACTTTTCGCACTTGTGTTAGTGTTGAAAAACCACTTTTCGCACTTGTGTTGGTGTTGAAAAACCACTTTTCGCACTTGTGTTAGTGTTGAAAAACCACTTTTCGCACTTGTGTTGGTGCAGCAAAACCACTTTTGCACTTGTATTAGTGTGGAAAAACAACTTTTCGCACTTGTGTTAGTGTTGAAAAACCACTTTTCGCACTTGTGTTAGTGTTGAAAAACCACTTTTCGCACTTGTGTTAGTGTTGAAAAACCACTTTTCACACTTGTGTTAGTGTTGAAAAACCACTTTTCGCACTTGTGTTGGTGCAGGAAACCACTTTTGCACTTGTATTAGTGTGGAAAAACCACTTTTCGCACTTGTGTTAGTGTTGAAAAACCACTTTTCGCACTTGTGTTAGTGTTGAAAAACCACTTTTCGCACTTGTGTTAGTGTTGAAAAACCACTTTTCGCACTTGTGTTGGTGCAGGCAACCACTTTTGCACTTGTGTTAGTGTTGAAAAACCACTTTTCGCACTTGTGTTGGTGCAGGAAACCACTTTTGCAGTTGTATTAGTGTGGAAAAAACACTTTTCGCACTTGTGTTAGTGTTGAAAAACCACTATTCGCACTTGTGTTAGTGTTGAAAAACCACTTTTCGCACTTGTGTTAGTGTTGAAAAACCACTTTTCGCACTTGTGTTGGTGCAGGAAACCACTTTTGCACTTGTATTAGTGTGGAAAAACCACTTTTCGCACTTGTGTTAGTGTGGAAAAACCACTTTTCGCACTTGTGTTAGTGTTGAAAAACCACTTTTCGCACTTGTGTTAGTGTTGAAAAACCACTTTTCGCACTTGTGTTAGTGTTGAAAAAACACTTTTCGCACTTGTGTTGGTGGAGGAAACCACTTTTGCACTTGTATTAGTGTGGAAAAAACACTTTTCGCACTTGTGTTAGTGTTGAAAAACCACTTTTCGCACTTGTGTTAGTGTTGAAAAACCACTTTTCGCACTTGTGTTAGTGTTGAAAAACCACTTTTCACACTTGTGTTAGTGTTGAAAAACCACTTTTCGCACTTGTGTTGGTGCAGGAAACCACTTTTGCACTTGTATTAGTGTGGAAAAACCACTTTTCGCACTTGTGTTAGTGTTGAAAAACCACTTTTCGCACTTGTGTTAGTGTTGAAAAACCACTTTTCGCACTTGTGTTGGTGCAGGAAACCACTTTTGCACTTGTATTAGTGTGGAAAAACCACTTTTCGCACTTGTGTTAGTGTTGAAAAACCTCTTTTCGCACTTGTGTTAGTGTTGAAAAACGACTTTTCGCACTTGTGTTAGTGTTGAAAAACCACATTTCGCACTTGTGTTGATGCAGGAAACCACTTTTGCACTTGTATTAGTGTGGAAAAACCACTTTTCGCACTTGTGTTAGTGTTGAAAAACCACTTTTCGCACTTGTGTTAGTGTTGAAAAACCACTTTTCGCACTTGTGTTGGTGCAGGAAACCACTTTTGCACTTGTATTAGTGTGGAAAAAACACTTTTCGCACTTGTGTTAGTGTTGAAAAACCACTTTTCGCACTTGTATTAGTGTTGAAAAACCACTTTTCGCACTTGTGTTAGTGTTGAAAAACCACTTTTCGCACTTGTGTTAGTGTTGAAAAACCACTTTTCGCACTTGTGTTGGTGCAGGAAACCACTTTTGCACTTGTATTAGTGTGGAAAAACCACTTTTCGCACTTGTGTTAGTGTTGAAAAACCACTTTTCGCAGTTGTGTTAGTGTTGAAAAACCACTTTTCGCACTTGTGTTAGTGTTGAAAAACCACTTTTCGCACTTGTGTTGGTGCAGGATACCACCTTTGCACTTGTATTAGTGTGGAAAAAACACTTTTCGCACTTGTGTTAGTGTTGAAAAACCACTTTTCGCACTTGTGTTAGTGTTGAAAAACCACTTTTCGCACTTGTGTTGGTGCAGGAAACCACTTTTGCACTTGTATTAGTGTGGAAAAACCACTTTTCGCACTTGTGTTAGTGTTGAAAAACCTCTTTTCGCACTTGTGTTAGTGTTGAAAAACGACTTTTCGCACTTGTGTTAGTGTTGAAAAACCACATTTCGCACTTGTGTTGATGCAGGAAACCACTTTTGCACTTGTATTAGTGTGGAAAAACCACTTTTCGCACTTGTGTTAGTGTTGAAAAACCACTTTTCGCACTTGTGTTATTGTTGAAAACCACTTTTCACACTTGTGTTAGTGTTGAAAAACCACTTTTCGCACTTGTGTTAGTGTTGAAAAACCACTTTCCGCACTTGTGTTAGTGTTGAAAAACCACTTTTCGCACTTGTGTTGGTGGAGGAAACCACTTTTGCACTTGTATTAGTGTGGAAAAACCACTTTTCGCACTTGTGTTAGTGTTGAAAAACCACTTTTCGCACTTGGGTTAGTGTTGAAAAACCACTTTTCGCACTTGTGTTGGTGTTGAAAAACCACTTTTCGCACTTGTGTTAGTGTTGAAAAACCACTTTTCGCACTTGTGTTGGTGCAGCAAAACCACTTTTGCACTTGTATTAGTGTGGAAAAACCACTTTTCGCACTTGTGTAAGTGTTGAAAAACCACTTTTCGCACTTGTATTAGTGTTGAAAAACCACTTTTCGCACTTGTGTTAGTGTTGAAAAACCACTTTTCACACTTGTGTTAGTGTTGAAAAACCACTTTTCGCACTTGTGTTAGTGTTGAAAAACCACTTTTCGCACTTGTGTTAGTGTTGAAAAACCACTTTTCGCACTTGTGTTAGTGTTGAAAAACCACTTTTCGCACTTGTGTTGGTGCAGGAAACCACTTTTGCACTTGTATTAGTGTGGAAAACCACTTTTCGCACTTGTGTTAGTGTTGTAAAACCACTTTTCGCACTTGTGTTAGTGTTGAAAAACGACTTTTCGCACTTGTGTTAGTGTTGAAAAACCACATTTCGCACTTGTGTTGATGCAGGAAACCACTTTTGCACTTGTATTAGTGTGGAAAACCACTTTTCGCACTTGTGTTAGTGTTGAAAAACCACTTTTCGCACTTGTGTTAGTGTTGAAAAACGACTTTTCGCACTTGTGTTAGTGTTGAAAAACCACATTTCGCACTTGTGTTGATGCAGGAAACCACTTTTGCACTTGTATTAGTGTGGAAAACCACTTTTCGCACTTGTGTTAGTGTTGAAAAACCACTTTTCGCACTTGTGTTAGTGTTGAAAAACCACTTTTCGCACTTGTGTTGGTGCAGGAAACCACTTTTGCACTTGTATTAGTGTGGAAAAAACACTTTTCGCACTTGTGTTAGTGTTGAAAAACCACTTTTCGCACTTGTGTTAGTGTTGAAAAACCACTTTTCGCACTTGTGTTAGTGTTGAAAAACCACTTTTCGCACTTGTGTTAGTGTTGAAAAACCACTTTTCGCACTTGTGTTGGTGCAGGAAACCACTTTTGCACTTGTATTAGTGTGGAAAAACCACTTTTCGCACTTGTGTTAGTGTTGTAAAACCACTTTTCGCAGTAGTGTTAGTGTTGAAAAACCACTTTTCGCACTTGTGTTAGTGTTGAAAAACCACTTTTCGCACTTGTGTTGGTGCAGGAAACCACCTTTGCACTTGTATTAGTGTGGAAAAAACACTTTTCGCACTTGTGTTAGTGTTGAAAAACCACTTTTCGCACTTGTGTTAGTGTTGAAAAACCACTTTTCGCACTTGTGTTAGTGTTGAAAAACCACTTTTCGCACTTGTGTTAGTGTTGAAAAACCACTTTTCGCACTTGTGTTGGTGCAGAAAACCACTTTTGCACTTGTATTAGTGTGGAAAAACCATTTTTCGCACTTGTGTTAGTGTTGAAAAACCACTTTTCGCACTTGTGTTAGTGTTGAAAAACTACTTTTCGCACTTGTGTTCGTGTTGAAAAACCACTTTTCGCACTTGTGTTAGTGTTGAAAAACCACTTTTCGCACTTGTGTTAGTGTTGAAAAAACACTTTTCGCACTTGTGTTGGTGCAGGAAACCACTTTTGCACTTGTATTAGTGTGGAAAAACCACTTTTCGCACTTGTGTTATTGTTGAAAACCACTTTTCACACTTGTGTTAGTGTTGAAAAACCACTTTTCGCACTTGTGTTAGTGTTGAAAAACCACATTTCGCACTTGTGTTGGTGCAGAAAACCACTTTTGCACTTGTATTAGTGTGGAAAAACCACTTTTTGCACTTGTGTTAGTGTTGAAAAACCACTTTTCGCACTTGTGTTAGTGTTGAAAAACCACTTTTCGCACTTGTGTTCGCGTTGAAAAACCACTTTTCGCACTTGTGTTAGTGTTGAAAAACCACTTTTCGCACTTGTGTTAGTGTTGAAAAAACACTTTTCGCACTTGTGTTGGTGCAGGAACCACTTTTGCACTTGTATTAGTGTGGAAAAACCACTTTTCGCACTTGTGTTGGTGCAGGAAACCACTTTTGCACTTGTATTAGTGTGGAAAAACCACTTTTCGCACTTGTGTTATTGTTGAAAACCACTTTTCACACTTGTGTTAGTGTTGAAAAACCACTTTTCGCACTTGTGTTAGTGTTGAAAAACCACATTTCGCACTTGTGTTGGTGCAGAAAACCACTTTTGCACTTGTATTAGTGTGGAAAAACCACTTTTCGCACTTGTGTTAGTGTTGAAAAACCACTTTTCGCACTTGTGTTAGTGTTGAAAAACCACTTTTCGCACTTGTGTTCGTGTTGAAAAACCACTTTTCGCACTTGTGTTAGTGTTGAAAAACCACTTTTCGCACTTGTGTTAGTGTTGAAAAAACACTTTTCGCACTTGTGTTGGTGCAGGAACCACTTTTGCACTTGTATTAGTGTGGAAAAACCACTTTTCGCACTTGTGTTATTGTTGAAAACCACTTTTCACACTTGTGTTAGTGTTGAAAAACCACTTTTCGCACTTGTGTTAGTGTTGAAAAACCACTTTCCGCACTTGTGTTAGTGTTGAAAAACCACTTTTCGCACTTGTTTTGGTGGAGGAAACCACTTTTGCACTTGTATTAGTGTGGAAAAACAACTTTTCGCACTTGTGTTAGTGTTGAAAAACCACTTTTCGCACTTGTGTTAGTGTTGAAAAACCACTTTTCGCACTTGTGTTGGTGTTGAAAAACCACTTTTCGCACTTGTGTTAGTGTTGAAAAACCACTTTTCGCACTTGTGTTGGTGCAGCAAAACCACTTTTGCACTTGTATTAGTGTGGAAAAACAACTTTTCGCACTTGTGTTAGTGTTGAAAAACCACTTTTCGCACTTGTGTTAGTGTTGAAAAACCACTTTTCGCACTTGTGTTAGTGTTGAAAAACCACTTTTCACACTTGTGTTAGTGTTGAAAAACCACTTTTCGCACTTGTGTTGGTGCAGGAAACCACTTTTGCACTTGTATTAGTGTGGAAAAACCACTTTTCGCACTTGTGTTAGTGTTGAAAAACCACTTTTCGCACTTGTGTTAGTGTTGAAAAACCACTTTTCGCACTTGTGTTAGTGTTGAAAAACCACTTTTCGCACTTGTGTTGGTGCAGGAAACCACTTTTGCACTTGTGTTAGTGTTGAAAAACCACTTTTCGCACTTGTGTTGGTGCAGGAAACCACTTTTGCAGTTGTATTAGTGTGGAAAAAACACTTTTCGCACTTGTGTTAGTGTTGAAAAACCACTATTCGCACTTGTGTTAGTGTTGAAAAACCACTTTTCGCACTTGTGTTAGTGTTGAAAAACCACTTTTCGCACTTGTGTTAGTGTTGAAAAACCACTTTTCGCACTTGTGTTAGTGTTGAAAAACCTCTTTTCGCACTTGTGTTAGTGTTGAAAAACGACTTTTCGCACTTGTGTTAGTGTTGAAAAACCACATTTCGCACTTGTGTTGATGCAGGAAACCACTTTTGCACTTGTATTAGTGTGGAAAAACCACTTTTCGCACTTGTGTTAGTGTTGAAAAACCACTTTTCGCACTTGTGTTATTGTTGAAAACCACTTTTCACACTTGTGTTAGTGTTGAAAAACCACTTTTCGCACTTGTGTTAGTGTTGAAAAACCACTTTCCGCACTTGTGTTAGTGTTGAAAAACCACTTTTCGCACTTGTGTTGGTGGAGGAAACCACTTTTGCACTTGTATTAGTGTGGAAAAACCACTTTTCGCACTTGTGTTAGTGTTGAAAAACCACTTTTCGCACTTTGGTTAGTGTTGAAAAACCACTTTTCGCACTTGTGTTGGTGTTGAAAAACCACTTTTCGCACTTGTGTTAGTGTTGAAAAACCACTTTTCGCACTTGTGTTGGTGCAGCAAAACCACTTTTGCACTTGTATTAGTGTGGAAAAACCACTTTTCGCACTTGTGTAAGTGTTGAAAAACCACTTTTCGCACTTGTATTAGTGTTGAAAAACCACTTTTCGCACTTGTGTTAGTGTTGAAAAACCACTTTTCACACTTGTGTTAGTGTTGAAAAACCACTTTTCGCACTTGTGTTAGTGTTGAAAAACCACTTTTCGCACTTGTGTTAGTGTTGAAAAACCACTTTTCGCACTTGTGTTAGTGTTGAAAAACCACTTTTCGCACTTGTGTTGGTGCAGGAAACCACTTTTGCACTTGTATTAGTGTGGAAAAACCACTTTTCGCACTTGTGTTAGTGTTGTAAAACCACTTTTCGCACTTGTGTTAGTGTTGAAAAACGACTTTTCGCACTTGTGTTAGTGTTGAAAAACCACATTTCGCACTTGTGTTGATGCAGGAAACCACTTTTGCACTTGTATTAGTGTGGAAAACCACTTTTCGCACTTGTGTTAGTGTTGAAAAACCACTTTTCGCACTTGTGTTAGTGTTGAAAAACGACTTTTCGCACTTGTGTTAGTGTTGAAAAACCACATTTCGCACTTGTGTTGATGCAGGAAACCACTTTTGCACTTGTATTAGTGTGGAAAACCACTTTTCGCACTTGTGTTAGTGTTGAAAAACCACTTTTCGCACTTGTGTTAGTGTTGAAAAACCACTTTTCGCACTTGTGTTGGTGCAGGAAACCACTTTTGCACTTGTATTAGTGTGGAAAAAACACTTTTCGCACTTGTGTTAGTGTTGAAAAACCACTTTTCGCACTTGTGTTAGTGTTGAAAAACCACTTTTCGCACTTGTGTTAGTGTTGAAAAACCACTTTTCGCACTTGTGTTAGTGTTGAAAAACCACTTTTCGCACTTGTGTTGGTGCAGGAAACCACTTTTGCACTTGTATTAGTGTGGAAAAACCACTTTTCGCACTTGTGTTAGTGTTGTAAAACCACTTTTCGCAGTAGTGTTAGTGTTGAAAAACCACTTTTCGCACTTGTGTTAGTGTTGAAAAACCACTTTTCGCACTTGTGTTGGTGCAGGAAACCACCTTTGCACTTGTATTAGTGTGGAAAAAACACTTTTCGCACTTGTGTTAGTGTTGAAAAACCACTTTTCGCACTTGTGTTAGTGTTGAAAAACCACTTTTCGCACTTGTGTTAGTGTTGAAAAACCACTTTTCGCACTTGTGTTAGTGTTGAAAAACCACTTTTCGCACTTGTGTTGGTGCAGAAAACCACTTTTGCACTTGTATTAGTGTGGAAAAACCATTTTTCGCACTTGTGTTAGTGTTGAAAAACCACTTTTCGCACTTGTGTTAGTGTTGAAAAACTACTTTTCGCACTTGTGTTCGTGTTGAAAAACCACTTTTCGCACTTGTGTTAGTGTTGAAAAACCACTTTTCGCACTTGTGTTAGTGTTGAAAAAACACTTTTCGCACTTGTGTTGGTGCAGGAAACCACTTTTGCACTTGTATTAGTGTGGAAAAACCACTTTTCGCACTTGTGTTATTGTTGAAAACCACTTTTCACACTTGTGTTAGTGTTGAAAAACCACTTTTCGCACTTGTGTTAGTGTTGAAAAACCACATTTCGCACTTGTGTTGGTGCAGAAAACCACTTTTGCACTTGTATTAGTGTGGAAAAACCACTTTTTGCACTTGTGTTAGTGTTGAAAAACCACTTTTCGCACTTGTGTTAGTGTTGAAAAACCACTTTTCGCACTTGTGTTCGCGTTGAAAAACCACTTTTCGCACTTGTGTTAGTGTTGAAAAACCACTTTTCGCACTTGTGTTAGTGTTGAAAAAACACTTTTCGCACTTGTGTTGGTGCAGGAACCACTTTTGCACTTGTATTAGTGTGGAAAAACCACTTTTCGCACTTGTGTTGGTGCAGGAAACCACTTTTGCACTTGTATTAGTGTGGAAAAACCACTTTTCGCACTTGTGTTATTGTTGAAAACCACTTTTCACACTTGTGTTAGTGTTGAAAAACCACTTTTCGCACTTGTGTTAGTGTTGAAAAACCACATTTCGCACTTGTGTTGGTGCAGAAAACCACTTTTGCACTTGTATTAGTGTGGAAAAACCACTTTTCGCACTTGTGTTAGTGTTGAAAAACCACTTTTCGCACTTGTGTTAGTGTTGAAAAACCACTTTTCGCACTTGTGTTCGTGTTGAAAAACCACTTTTCGCACTTGTGTTAGTGTTGAAAAACCACTTTTCGCACTTGTGTTAGTGTTGAAAAAACACTTTTCGCACTTGTGTTGGTGCAGGAACCACTTTTGCACTTGTATTAGTGTGGAAAAACCACTTTTCGCACTTGTGTTATTGTTGAAAACCACTTTTCACACTTGTGTTAGTGTTGAAAAACCACTTTTCGCACTTGTGTTAGTGTTGAAAAACCACTTTCCGCACTTGTGTTAGTGTTGAAAAACCACTTTTCGCACTTGTTTTGGTGGAGGAAACCACTTTTGCACTTGTATTAGTGTGGAAAAACAACTTTTCGCACTTGTGTTAGTGTTGAAAAACCACTTTTCGCACTTGTGTTAGTGTTGAAAAACCACTTTTCGCACTTGTGTTGGTGTTGAAAAACCACTTTTCGCACTTGTGTTAGTGTTGAAAAACCACTTTTCGCACTTGTGTTGGTGCAGCAAAACCACTTTTGCACTTGTATTAGTGTGGAAAAACAACTTTTCGCACTTGTGTTAGTGTTGAAAAACCACTTTTCGCACTTGTGTTAGTGTTGAAAAACCACTTTTCGCACTTGTGTTAGTGTTGAAAAACCACTTTTCACACTTGTGTTAGTGTTGAAAAACCACTTTTCGCACTTGTGTTGGTGCAGGAAACCACTTTTGCACTTGTATTAGTGTGGAAAAACCACTTTTCGCACTTGTGTTAGTGTTGAAAAACCACTTTTCGCACTTGTGTTAGTGTTGAAAAACCACTTTTCGCACTTGTGTTAGTGTTGAAAAACCACTTTTCGCACTTGTGTTGGTGCAGGAAACCACTTTTGCACTTGTGTTAGTGTTGAAAAACCACTTTTCGCACTTGTGTTGGTGCAGGAAACCACTTTTGCAGTTGTATTAGTGTGGAAAAAACACTTTTCGCACTTGTGTTAGTGTTGAAAAACCACTATTCGCACTTGTGTTAGTGTTGAAAAACCACTTTTCGCACTTGTGTTAGTGTTGAAAAACCACTTTTCGCACTTGTGTTGGTGCAGGAAACCACTTTTGCACTTGTATTAGTGTGGAAAAACCACTTTTCGCACTTGTGTTAGTGTGGAAAAACCACTTTTCGCACTTGTGTTAGTGTTGAAAAACCACTTTTCGCACTTGTGTTAGTGTTGAAAAACCACTTTTCGCACTTGTGTTAGTGTTGAAAAAACACTTTTCGCACTTGTGTTGGTGGAGGAAACCACTTTTGCACTTGTATTAGTGTGGAAAAAACACTTTTCGCACTTGTGTTAGTGTTGAAAAACCACTTTTCGCACTTGTGTTAGTGTTGAAAAACCACTTTTCGCACTTGTGTTAGTGTTGAAAAACCACTTTTCACACTTGTGTTAGTGTTGAAAAACCACTTTTCGCACTTGTGTTGGTGCAGGAAACCACTTTTGCACTTGTATTAGTGTGGAAAAACCACTTTTCGCACTTGTGTTAGTGTTGAAAAACCACTTTTCGCACTTGTGTTAGTGTTGAAAAACCACTTTTCGCACTTGTGTTGGTGCAGGAAACCACTTTTGCACTTGTATTAGTGTGGAAAAACCACTTTTCGCACTTGTGTTAGTGTTGAAAAACCTCTTTTCGCACTTGTGTTAGTGTTGAAAAACGACTTTTCGCACTTGTGTTAGTGTTGAAAAACCACATTTCGCACTTGTGTTGATGCAGGAAACCACTTTTGCACTTGTATTAGTGTGGAAAAACCACTTTTCGCACTTGTGTTAGTGTTGAAAAACCACTTTTCGCACTTGTGTTAGTGTTGAAAAACCACTTTTCGCACTTGTGTTGGTGCAGGAAACCACTTTTGCACTTGTATTAGTGTGGAAAAAACACTTTTCGCACTTGTGTTAGTGTTGAAAAACCACTTTTCGCACTTGTATTAGTGTTGAAAAACCACTTTTCGCACTTGTGTTAGTGTTGAAAAACCACTTTTCGCACTTGTGTTAGTGTTGAAAAACCACTTTTCGCACTTGTGTTGGTGCAGGAAACCACTTTTGCACTTGTATTAGTGTGGAAAAACCACTTTTCGCACTTGTGTTAGTGTTGAAAAACCACTTTTCGCAGTTGTGTTAGTGTTGAAAAACCACTTTTCGCACTTGTGTTAGTGTTGAAAAACCACTTTTCGCACTTGTGTTGGTGCAGGATACCACCTTTGCACTTGTATTAGTGTGGAAAAAACACTTTTCGCACTTGTGTTAGTGTTGAAAAACCACTTTTCGCACTTGTGTTAGTGTTGAAAAACCACTTTTCGCACTTGTGTTAGTGTTGAAAAACCACTTTTCGCACTTGTGTTAGTGTTGAAAAACCACTTTTCGCACTTGTGTTGGTGCAGAAAACCACTTTTGCACTTGTATTAGTGTGGAAAAACCATTTTTCGCACTTGTGTTAGTGTTGAAAAACCACTTTTCGCACTTGTGTTGGTGTTGAAAAACCACTTTTCGCACTTGTGTTAGTGTTGAAAAACCACTTTTCGCACTTGTGTTGGTGCAGGAAACCACTTTTGCACTTGCATTAGTGTGGAAAAACCACTTTTCGCACTTGTGTTGGTGCAGGAAACCACTTTTGCACTTGCATTAGTGTGGAAAAACCACTTTTCGCACTTGTGTTAGTTTTGAAAAACCACTTTTCGCACTTGTATTAGTGTGGAAAAAACACTTTTCGCACTTGTGTTAGTGTTGAAAAACCACTTTTCGCACTTGTGTTGGTGCAGGAAACCACTTTTGCACTTGTATTAGTGTGGAAAAAACACTTTTTGCACTTGTGATAGTGTTGAAAAACCACTTTTCGCACTTGTGTTAGTGTTGAAAAACCACTTTTCGCACTTGTGTTGGTGCAGGAAACCACTTTTGCACTTGTATTAATGTTGAAAAACCACTTTTCGCACTTGTGTTGGTGCAGGAACCACTCTTGCACTTGTATTAGTGTGGAAAAAACACTTTTTGCACTTGTGATAGTGTTGAAAAACCACTTTTCTCACTTGTGTTAGTGTTGAAAAACCACTTTTGCACTTGTATTAGTGTGGAAAAAACACTTTTCGCACTTGTGTTAGTGTTGAAAAACCACTTTTCGCACTTGTGTTAGTGTTGAAAAACCACTTTTCGCACTTGTGTTAGTGTTGAAAAACCACGTTTCGCACTTGTGTTGGTGCAGAAAACCACTTTTGCACTTGTATTAGTGTGGAAAAACCACTTTTTGCACTTGTGTTAGTGTTGAAAAACCACTTTTCGCACTTGTGTTAGTGTTGAAAAACCACTTTTCGCACTTGTGTTAGTGTTGAAAAAACACTTTTCGCACTTGTGTTGGTGGAGGAAACCACTTTTGCACCTGTATTCGTGTGGAAAAAACACTTTTCGCACTTGTGTTAGTGTTGAAAAACCACTTTTCGCACTTGTGTTCGTGTTGAAAAACCACTTTTCGCACTTGTGTTAGTGTTGAAAAACCACTTTTCGCACTTGTGTTAGTGTTGAAAAAACACTTTTCGCACTTGTGTTGGTGCAGGAACCACTTTTGCACTTGCATTAGTGTGGAAAACCCACTTTTCGCACTTGTGTTATTGTTGAAAACCACTTTTCACACTTGTGTTAGTGTTGAAAAACCACTTTTCGCACTTGTGTTAGTGTTGAAAAACCACTTTCCGCACTTGTGTTAGTGTTGAAAAACCACTTTTCGCACTTGTGTTGGTGGAGGAAACCACTTTTGCACTTGTATTAGTGTGGAAAAACCACTTTTCGCACTTGTGTTAGTGTTGAAAAACCACTTTTCGCACTTGGGTTAGTGTTGAAAAACCACTTTTCGCACTTGTGTTGGTGTTGAAAAACCACTTTTCGCACTTGTGTTAGTGTTGAAAAACCACTTTTCGCACTTGTGTTGGTGCAGCAAAACCACTTTTGCACTTGTATTAGTGTGGAAAAACCACTTTTCGCACTTGTGTAAGTGTTGAAAAACCACTTTTCGCACTTGTATTAGTGTTGAAAAACCACTTTTCGCACTTGTGTTAGTGTTGAAAAACCACTTTTCACACTTGTGTTAGTGTTGAAAAACCACTTTTCGCACTTGTGTTAGTGTTGAAAAACCACTTTTCGCACTTGTGTTAGTGTTGAAAAACCACTTTTCGCACTTGTGTTAGTGTTGAAAAACAACTTTTCGCACTTGTGTTGGTGCAGGAAACCACTTTTGCACTTGTATTAGTGTGGAAAAACCACTTTTCGCACTTGTGTTAGTGTTGTAAAACCACTTTTCGCACTTGTGTTAGTGTTGAAAAACGACTTTTCGCACTTGTGTTAGTGTTGAAAAACCACATTTCGCACTTGTGTTGATGCAGGAAACCACTTTTGCACTTGTATTAGTGTGGAAAACCACTTTTCGCACTTGTGTTAGTGTTGAAAAACCACTTTTCGCACTTGTGTTAGTGTTGAAAAACGACTTTTCGCACTTGTGTTAGTGTTGAAAAACCACATTTCGCACTTGTGTTGATGCAGGAAACCACTTTTGCACTTGTATTAGTGTGGAAAACCACTTTTCGCACTTGTGTTAGTGTTGAAAAACCACTTTTCGCACTTGTGTTAGTGTTGAAAAACCACTTTTCGCACTTGTGTTGGTGCAGGAAACCACTTTTGCACTTGTATTAGTGTGGAAAAAACACTTTTCGCACTTGTGTTAGTGTTGAAAAACCACTTTTCGCACTTGTGTTAGTGTTGAAAAACCACTTTTCGCACTTGTGTTAGTGTTGAAAAACCACTTTTCGCACTTGTGTTAGTGTTGAAAAACCACTTTTCGCACTTGTGTTGGTGCAGGAAACCACTTTTGCACTTGTATTAGTGTGGAAAAACCACTTTTCGCACTTGTGTTAGTGTTGTAAAACCACTTTTCGCAGTTGTGTTAGTGTTGAAAAACCACTTTTCGCACTTGTGTTAGTGTTGAAAAACCACTTTTCGCACTTGTGTTGGTGCAGGAAACCACCTTTGCACTTGTATTAGTGTGGAAAAAACACTTTTCGCACTTGTGTTAGTGTTGAAAAACCACTTTTCGCACTTGTGTTAGTGTTGAAAAACCACTTTTCGCACTTGTGTTAGTGTTGAAAAACCACTTTTCGCACTTGTGTTAGTGTTGAAAAACCACTTTTCGCACTTGTGTTGGTGCAGAAAACCACTTTTGCACTTGTATTAGTGTGGAAAAACCATTTTTCGCACTTGTGTTAGTGTTGAAAAACCACTTTTCGCACTTGTGTTAGTGTTGAAAAACTACTTTTCGCACTTGTGTTCGTGTTGAAAAACCACTTTTCGCACTTGTGTTAGTGTTGAAAAACCACTTTTCGCACTTGTGTTAGTGTTGAAAAAACACTTTTCGCACTTGTGTTGGTGCAGGAAACCACTTTTGCACTTGTATTAGTGTGGAAAAACCACTTTTCGCACTTGTGTTATTGTTGAAAACCACTTTTCACACTTGTGTTAGTGTTGAAAAACCACTTTTCGCACTTGTGTTAGTGTTGAAAAACCACATTTCGCACTTGTGTTGGTGCAGAAAACCACTTTTGCACTTGTATTAGTGTGGAAAAACCACTTTTTGCACTTGTGTTAGTGTTGAAAAACCACTTTTCGCACTTGTGTTAGTGTTGAAAAACCACTTTTCGCACTTGTGTTCGCGTTGAAAAACCACTTTTCGCACTTGTGTTAGTGTTGAAAAACCACTTTTCGCACTTGTGTTAGTGTTGAAAAAACACTTTTCGCACTTGTGTTGGTGCAGGAACCACTTTTGCACTTGTATTAGTGTGGAAAAACCACTTTTCGCACTTGTGTTGGTGCAGGAAACCACTTTTGCACTTGTATTAGTGTGGAAAAACCACTTTTCGCACTTGTGTTATTGTTGAAAACCACTTTTCACACTTGTGTTAGTGTTGAAAAACCACTTTTCGCACTTGTGTTAGTGTTGAAAAACCACATTTCGCACTTGTGTTGGTGCAGAAAACCACTTTTGCACTTGTATTAGTGTGGAAAAACCACTTTTCGCACTTGTGTTAGTGTTGAAAAACCACTTTTCGCACTTGTGTTAGTGTTGAAAAACCACTTTTCGCACTTGTGTTCGTGTTGAAAAACCACTTTTCGCACTTGTGTTAGTGTTGAAAAACCACTTTTCGCACTTGTGTTCGTGTTGAAAAAACACTTTTCGCACTTGTGTTGGTGCAGGAACCACTTTTGCACTTGTATTAGTGTGGAAAAACCACTTTTCGCACTTGTGTTATTGTTGAAAACCACTTTTCACACTTGTGTTAGTGTTGAAAAACCACTTTTCGCACTTGTGTTAGTGTTGAAAAACCACTTTCCGCACTTGTGTTAGTGTTGAAAAACCACTTTTCGCACTTGTTTTGGTGGAGGAAACCACTTTTGCACTTGTATTAGTGTGGAAAAACAACTTTTCGCACTTGTGTTAGTGTTGAAAAACCACTTTTCGCACTTGTGTTAGTGTTGAAAAACCACTTTTCGCACTTGTGTTGGTGTTGAAAAACCACTTTTCGCACTTGTGTTAGTGTTGAAAAACCACTTTTCGCACTTGTGTTGGTGCAGCAAAACCACTTTTGCACTTGTATTAGTGTGGAAAAACAACTTTTCGCACTTGTGTTAGTGTTGAAAAACCACTTTTCGCACTTGTGTTAGTGTTGAAAAACCACTTTTCGCACTTGTGTTAGTGTTGAAAAACCACTTTTCACACTTGTGTTAGTGTTGAAAAACCACTTTTCGCACTTGTGTTGGTGCAGGAAACCACTTTTGCACTTGTATTAGTGTGGAAAAACCACTTTTCGCACTTGTGTTAGTGTTGAAAAACCACTTTTCGCACTTGTGTTAGTGTTGAAAAACCACTTTTCGCACTTGTGTTAGTGTTGAAAAACCACTTTTCGCACTTGTGTTGGTGCAGGAAACCACTTTTGCACTTGTGTTAGTGTTGAAAAACCACTTTTCGCACTTGTGTTGGTGCAGGAAACCACTTTTGCAGTTGTATTAGTGTGGAAAAAACACTTTTCGCACTTGTGTTAGTGTTGAAAAACCACTATTCGCACTTGTGTTAGTGTTGAAAAACCACTTTTCGCACTTGTGTTAGTGTTGAAAAACCACTTTTCGCACTTGTGTTGGTGCAGGAAACCACTTTTGCACTTGTATTAGTGTGGAAAAACCACTTTTCGCACTTGTGTTAGTGTGGAAAAACCACTTTTCGCACTTGTGTTAGTGTTGAAAAACCACTTTTCGCACTTGTGTTAGTGTTGAAAAACCACTTTTCGCACTTGTGTTAGTGTTGAAAAAACACTTTTCGCACTTGTGTTGGTGGAGGAAACCACTTTTGCACTTGTATTAGTGTGGAAAAAACACTTTTCGCACTTGTGTTAGTGTTGAAAAACCACTTTTCGCACTTGTGTTAGTGTTGAAAAACCACTTTTCGCACTTGTGTTAGTGTTGAAAAACCACTTTTCACACTTGTGTTAGTGTTGAAAAACCACTTTTCGCACTTGTGTTGGTGCAGGAAACCACTTTTGCACTTGTATTAGTGTGGAAAAACCACTTTTCGCACTTGTGTTAGTGTTGAAAAACCACTTTTCGCACTTGTGTTAGTGTTGAAAAACCACTTTTCGCACTTGTGTTGGTGCAGGAAACCACTTTTGCACTTGTATTAGTGTGGAAAAACCACTTTTCGCACTTGTGTTAGTGTTGAAAAACCTCTTTTCGCACTTGTGTTAGTGTTGAAAAACGACTTTTCGCACTTGTGTTAGTGTTGAAAAACCAGATTTCGCACTTGTGTTGATGCAGGAAACCACTTTTGCACTTGTATTAGTGTGGAAAAACCACTTTTCGCACTTGTGTTAGTGTTGAAAAACCACTTTTCGCACTTGTGTTAGTGTTGAAAAACCACTTTTCGCACTTGTGTTGGTGCAGGAAACCACTTTTGCACTTGTATTAGTGTGGAAAAAACACTTTTCGCACTTGTGTTAGTGTTGAAAAACCACTTTTCGCACTTGTATTAGTGTTGAAAAACCACTTTTCGCACTTGTGTTAGTGTTGAAAAACCACTTTTCGCACTTGTGTTAGTGTTGAAAAACCACTTTTCGCACTTGTGTTGGTGCAGGAAACCACTTTTGCACTTGTATTAGTGTGGAAAAACCACTTTTCGCACTTGTGTTAGTGTTGAAAAACCACTTTTCGCAGTTGTGTTAGTGTTGAAAAACCACTTTTCGCACTTGTGTTAGTGTTGAAAAACCACTTTTCGCACTTGTGTTGGTGCAGGATACCACCTTTGCACTTGTATTAGTGTGGAAAAAACACTTTTCGCACTTGTGTTAGTGTTGAAAAACCACTTTTCGCACTTGTGTTAGTGTTGAAAAACCACTTTTCGCACTTGTGTTAGTGTTGAAAAACCACTTTTCGCACTTGTGTTAGTGTTGAAAAACCACTTTTCGCACTTGTGTTGGTGCAGAAAACCACTTTTGCACTTGTATTAGTGTGGAAAAACCATTTTTCGCACTTGTGTTAGTGTTGAAAAACCACTTTTCGCACTTATGTTAGTGCAGGAAACCACTTTTGCACTTGTATTAGTGTGGAAAAACCACTTTTCGCACTTGTGTTATTGTTGAAAACCACTTTTCGCACTTGTGTTAGTGTGGAAAAACCACTTTTCGCATTTGTGTTAGTGTTGAAAAACCACTTTTCGCACTTGGGTTAGTGTTGAAAAACCACTTTTCGCACTTGTGTTGGTGTTGAAAAACCACTTTTCGCACTTGGGTTAGTGTTGAAAAACCACTTTTCGCACTTGTGTTGGTGCAGCAAAACCACTTTTGCACTTGTATTAGTGTTGAAAAACCACTTTTCGCACTTGTGTTAGTGTTGAAAAACCACTTTTCGCACTTGTGTTAGTGTTGAAAAACCACTTTTCGCACTTGTGTTAGTGTTGAAAAACCACTTTTCACACTTGTGTTAGTGTTGAAAAACCACTTTTCGCACTTGTGTTGGTGCAGGAAACCACTTTTGCACTTGTATTAGTGTGGAAAAACCACTTTTCGCACTTGTGTTAGTGTTGAAAAACCACTTTTCGCACTTGTGTTAGTGTTGAAAAACCACTTTTCGCACTTGTGTTAGTGTTGAAAAACCACTTTTCGCACTTGTGTTGGTGCAGGAAACCACTTTTGCACTTGTGTTAGTGTTGAAAAACCACTTTTCGCACTTGTGTTAGTGTTGAAAAACCACTTTTCGCACTTGTGTTGGTGCAGGAAACCACTTTTGCAGTTGTATTAGTGTGGAAAAAACACTTTTCGCACTTGTGTTAGTGTTGAAAAACCACTATTTGCACTTGTGTTAGTGTTGAAAAACCACTTTTCGCACTTGTGTTAGTGTTGAAAAACCACTTTTCGCACTTGTGTTGGTGCAGGAAACCACTTTTGCACTTGTATTAGTGTGGAAAAACCACTTTTCGCACTTGTGTTAGTGTTGAAAAACCACTTTTCGCACTTGTGTTAGTGTTGAAAAACCACTTTTCGCACTTGTGTTAGTGTTGAAAAACCACTTTTCGCACTTGTGTTGGTGCAGGAAACCACCTTTGCACTTGTATTAGTGTGGAAAAAACACTTTTTGCACTTATATTAGTGTGGAAAAAACACTTTTCGCACTTGTGTTCGTGTTGAAAAACCACTTTTCGCACTTGTGTTAGTGTTGAAAAACCACTTTTCGCACTCGTGTTATTGTTGAAATACCACTTTTCGCACTTGTGTTGGTGCAGAAAACCACTTTTGCACTTGTATTAGTGTGGAAAAACCACTTTTCGCACTTGTGTTATTGTTGAAAACCACTTTTCACACTTGTGTTAGTGTTGAAAAACCACTTTTCGCACTTGTGTTAGTGTTGAAAAACCACTTTCCGCACTTGTGTTAGTGTTGAAAAACCACTTTTCGCACTTGTGTTGGTGGAGGAAACCACTTTTGCACTTGTATTAGTGTGGAAAAACCACTTTTCGCACTTGTGTTAGTGTTGAAAAACCACTTTTCGCACTTGTGTTAGTTTTGAAAAACCACTTTTCGCACTTGTATTAGTGTGGAAAAAACACTTTTCGCACTTGTGTTAGTGTTGAAAAACCACTTTTCGCACTTGTGTTGGTGCAGGAAACCACTTTTGCACTTGTATTAGTGTGGAAAAAACACTTTTTGCACTTGTGATAGTGTTGAAAAACCACTTTTCGCACTTGTGTTAGTGTTGAAAAACCACTTTTCGCACTTGTGTTGGTGCAGGAAACCACTTTTGCACTTGTATTAGTGTTGAAAAACCACTTTTCGCACTTGTGTTGGTGCAGGAACCACTCTTGCACTTGTATTAGTGTGGAAAAAACACTTTTTGCACTTGTGATAGTGTTGAAAAACCACTTTTCTCACTTGTGTTAGTGTTGAAAAACCACTTCTCGCACTTGTGTTAGTGTTGAAAAATCACTTTTCGCACTTGTGTTGGTGCAGGAAACCACTTTTGCACTTGTATTAGTGTGGAAAAAACACTTTTCGCACTTGTGTTAGTGTTGAAAAACCACTTTTCGCACTTGTGTTAGTGTTGAAAAACCACTTTTCGCACTTGTGTTAGTGTTGAAAAACCACGTTTCGCACTTGTGTTGGTGCAGAAAACCACTTTTGCACTTGTATTAGTGTGGAAAAACCACTTTTTGCACTTGTGTTAGTGTTGAAAAACCACTTTTCGCACTTGTGTTAGTGTTGAAAAACCACTTTTCGCACTTGTGTTAGTGTTGAAAAAACACTTTTCGCACTTGTGTTGGTGGAGGAAACCACTTTTGCACCTGTATTCGTGTGGAAAAAACACTTTTCGCACTTGTGTTAGTGTTGAAAAACCACTTTTCGCACTTGTGTTCGTGTTGAAAAACCACTTTTCGCACTTGTGTTAGTGTTGAAAAACCACTTTTCGCACTTGTGTTAGTGTTGAAAAAACACTTTTCGCACTTGTGTTGGTGCAGGAACCACTTTTGCACTTGCATTAGTGTGGAAAAACCACTTTTCGCACTTGTGTTATTGTTGAAAACCACTTTTCACACTTGTGTTAGTGTTGAAAAACCACTTTTCGCACTTGTGTTAGTGTTGAAAAACCACTTTCCGCACTTGTGTTAGTGTTGAAAAACCACTTTTCGCACTTGTGTTGGTGGAGGAAACCACTTTTGCACTTGTATTAGTGTGGAAAAACCACTTTTCGCACTTGTGTTAGTGTTGAAAAACCACTTTTCGCACTTGTGTTAGTGTTGAAAAACCACTTTTCGCACTTGTGTTGGTGTTGAAAAACCACTTTTCGCACTTGTGTCAGTGTTGAAAAACCACTTTTCGCACTTGTGTTGGTGCAGCAAAACCACTTTTGCACTTGTATTAGTGTGGAAAAACCACTTTTCGCACTTGTGTTAGTGTTGAAAAACCACTTTTCGCACTTGTGTTAGTGTTGAAAAACCACTTTTCGCACTTGTGTTAGTGTTGAAAAACCACTTTTCACACTTGTGTTAGTGTTGAAAAACCACTTTTTGCACTTGTGTTGGTGCAGGAAACCACTTTTGCACTTGTATTAGTGTGGAAAAACCACTTTTCGCACTTGTGTTAGTGTTGAAAAACCACTTTTCGCACTTGTGTTAGTGTTGAAAAACCACTTTTCGCACTTGTGTTAGTGTTGAAAAACCACTTTTCGCACTTGTGTTGGTGCAGGAAACCACTTTTGCACTTGTGTTAGTGTTGAAAAACCACTTTTCGCACGTGTGTTAGTGTTGAAAAACCACTTTTCGCACTTGTGTTGGTGCAGGAAACCACTTTTGCAGTTGTATTAGTGTGGAAAAAACACTTTTCGCACTTGTGTTAGTGTTGAAAAACCACTATTCGCACTTGTGTTAGTGTTGAAAAACCACTTTTCGCACTTGTGTTAGTGTTGAACAAACCACTTTTCGCACTTGTGTTGGTGCAGGAAGCCACTTTTGCACTTGTATTAGTGTGGAAAAACCACTTTTCGCACTTGTGTTAGTGTTGAAAAAACACTTTTCGCACTTGTGTTAGTGTTGAAAAACCACTTTTCGCACTTGTGTTAGTGTTGAAAAACCACTTTTCGCACTTGTGTTGGTGCAGGAAACCACCTTTGCACTTGTATTAGTGTGGAAAAAACACTTTTTGCACTTGTATTAGTGTGGAAAAAACACTTTTCGCACTTGTGTTAGTGTTGAAAAACCACTTTTCGCACTTGTGTTAGTGTTGAAAAACCACTTTTCGCACTCGTGTTATTGTTGAAAAACCACTTTTCGCACTTGTGTTGGTGCAGAAAACCACTTTTGCACTTGTATTAGTGTGGAAAAACCACTTTTCGCAATTGTGTTAGTGTTGAAAAACCACTTTTCGCACTTGTGTTAGTGTTGAAAAACCACTTTTCGCACTTGTGTTAGTGTTGAAAAAATACTTTTCGCACTTGTGTTGGTGCAGGAAACCACTTTTGCACTTGTATTAGTGTGGAAAAACCACTTTTCACACTTGTGTTGTTGTTGAAAACCACTTTTCACACTTGTGTTAGTGTTGAAAATCCACTTTTCACACTTGTGTTAGTGTTGAAAAACCACTTTCCGCACTTGTGTTAGTGTTGAAAAACCACTTTTCGCACTTGTGTTGGTGGAGGAAACCACTTTTGCACTTGTATTAGCGTGGAAAAACCACTTTTCGCACTTGTGTTCGTGTTGAAAAACCACTTTTCGCACTTGTGTTAGTGTTGAAAAACCACTTTTCGCACTTGTGTTGGTGTTGAAAAACCACTTTTTGCACTTGTGTTAGTGTTGAAAAACCACTTTTCGCACTTGTGTTGGTGCAGGAAACCACTTTTGCACTTGCATTAGTGTGGAAAAACCACTTTTCGCACTTGTTAGTTTTGAAAAACCACTTTTCGCACTTGTGTTAGTGTTGAAAAACCACTTTTCGCACTTGTGTTAGTGTTGAAAATCCACTTTTCACACTTGTGTTAGTGTTGAAAAACCACTTTTCGCACTTGTGTTGGTGCAGGAAACCACTTTTGCACTTGTATTAGTGTGGAAAAACCACTTTTCGCACTTGTGTTAGTGTTGAAAAACCACTTTTCGCACTTGTGTTAGTGTTGAAAAACCACTTTTCGCACTTGTGTTAGTGTTGAAAAACCACTTTTCGCACTTGTGTTGGTGCAGGAAACCACTTTTGCACTTGTATGAGTGTGGAAAAACCACTTTTCGCACTTGTGTTAGTGTTGAAAAACCACTTTTCGCACTTGTGTAAGTGTTGAAAAACCACTTTTCGCACTTGTGTTAGTGTTGAAAAACCACTTTTCGCACTTGTGATAGTGTTGAAAAACCACTTTTCGCACTTGTGTTGGTGCAGGAAACCACTTTTGCACTTGTATTATTGTGGAAAAACCACTTTTCGCACTTGTGTTAGTGTTGAAAAACCACTTTTCGCACTTGTGTTAGTGTTGAAAAACCACTTTTCGCACTTGTGTTCGTGTTGAAAAACCACTTTTCGCACTTGTGTTGGTGCAGGAAACCACTTTTGCACTTGCATAAGTGTGGAAAAAACACTTTTTGCACTTGTGTTAGTGTTGAAAAACCACTTTTCGCACTTGTGTTGGTGCAGGAAACCACTTTTGCACTTGTATTAGTGTGGAAAAACCACTTTTCGCACTTGTGTTAGTGTTGAAAAACCACTTTTCGCACTTGTGTTAGTGTTGAAAAACCACTTTTCGCACTTGTGTTAGTGTTGAAAAACCACTTTTCGCACTTGTGTTGGTGCAGGAAACCACTTTTGTACTTGTATTAGTGTGGAAAAAACACTTTTCGCACTTGTGTTAGTGTTGAAAAAACACTTTTTGCACTTGTGTTAGTGTTGAAAAACCACTTTTCGCACTTGTGTTAGTGTTGAAAAACCACTTTTAGCACTTGTGTTGGTGCAGGAAACCACTTTTGCACTTGTATTAGTGTGGAAAAACCACTTTTCGCACTTGTGTTAGAGTTGAAAAACCACTTTTCGCACTTGTGTTGGTGCAGGAAACCACTTTTGCACTTGTATTAGTGTGGAAAAAACACTTTTCGCACTTGTGTTAGTGTTGAAAAACCACTTTTCACACTTGTGTTAGTGTTGAAAAACCACTTTTCGCACTTGTGTTAGTGTTGAAAAACCACTTTTCGCACTTGTGTTGGTGCAGGAAACCACTTTTGCACTTGTATTAGTGTGGAAAAACCACTTTTCGCACTTGTGTTAGTGTTGAAAAACCACTTTTCGCACTTGTGTTAGTGTTGAAAAACCACTTTTTGCACTTGTGTTAATGTTGAAAAACCACCTTTCGCACTTGTGTTGGTGCAGGAAACCACCTTTGCACTTGTATTAGTGTGGGAAAAACACTTTTCGCACTTGTGTTAGTGTTGAAAAACCACTTTTCGCACTTGTGTTAGTGTTGAAAAACCACTTTTCGCACTTGTGTTAGTGTTGAAAAACCACTTTTCGCACTTGTGTTAGTGTTGCAAAAACACTTTTCGCACTTGTGTTAGTGTTGAAAAAACACTTTTCGCACTTGTGTTGGTGCAGGAAACCACTTTTGCACTTGTATTAGTGTGGAAAAACCACTTTTCGCACTTGTGTTAGTGTTGAAAAACCACTTTTCGCACTTGTGTTAGTGTTGAAAAACCACTTTTCGCACTTGTGTTGGTGCAGGAAACCACTTTTGCACTTGTATTAGTGTGGAAAAACCACTTTTCGCACTTGTGTTAGTGTTGAAAAACCACTTTTCGCACTTGTGTTAGTGTTGAAAAACCACTTTTCGCACTTGTGTTAGTGTTGAAAAAACACTTTTCGCACTTGTGTTGGTAGGGGAAACCACTTTTGCACTTGTATTAGTGTGGAAAAAACACTTTTCGCACTTGTGTTAGTGTTGAAAAACCACTTTTCGCACTTGTGTTAGTGTTGAAAAACCACTTTTCGCACTTGTGTTAGTGTTGAAAAACCACTTTTCACACTTGTGTTAGTGTTGAAAAACCACTTTTCGCACTTGTGTTGGTGCAGGAAACCACTTTTGCACTTGTATTAGTGTGGAAAAACCACTTTTCGCACTTGTGTTAGTGTTGAAAAACCACTTTTCGCACTTGTGTTAGTGTTGAAAAACCACTTTTCGCACTTGTGTTGGTGCAGGAAACCACTTTTGCACTTGTATTAGTGTGGAAAAACCACTTTTCGCACTTGTGTTAGTGTTGAAAAACCACTTTTCGCACTTGTGTTAGTGTTGAAAAACGACTTTTCGCACTTGTGTTAGTGTTGAAAAACCACATTTCGCACTTGTGTTGGTGCAGGAAACCACTTTTGCACTTGTATTAGTGTGGAAAAACCACTTTTCGCACTTGTGTTAGTGTTGAAAAACCACTTTTCGCACTTGTGTAAGTGTTGAAAAACCACTTTTCGCACTTGTGTTAGTGTTGAAAAACCACTTTTCGCACTTGTGATAGTGTTGAAAAACCACTTTTCGCACTTGTGTTGGTGCAGGAAACCACTTTTGCACTTGTATTATTGTGGAAAAACCACTTTTCGCACTTGTGTTAGTGTTGAAAAACCACTTTTCGCACTTGTGTTAGTGTTGAAAAACCACTTTTCGCACTTGTGTTCGTGTTGAAAAACCACTTTTCGCACTTGTGTTGGTGCAGGAAACCACTTTTGCACTTGCATAAGTGTGGAAAAAACACTTTTTGCACTTGTGTTAGTGTTGAAAAACCACTTTTCGCACTTGTGTTGGTGCAGGAAACCACTTTTGCACTTGTATTAGTGTGGAAAAACCATTTTTCGCACTTGTGTTAGTGTTGAAAAACCACTTTTCGCACTTGTGTTAGTGTTGAAAAACCACTTTTCGCACTTGTGTTAGTGTTGAAAAACCACTTTTCGCACTTGTGTTGGTGCAGGAAACCACTTTTGTACTTGTATTAGTGTGGAAAAAACACTTTTCGCACTTGTGTTAGTGTTGAAAAAACACTTTTTGCACTTGTGTTAGTGTTGAAAAACCACTTTTCGCACTTGTGTTAGTGTTGAAAAACCACTTTTCGCACTTGTGTTGGTGCAGGAAACCACTTTTGCACTTGTATTAGTGTGGAAAAACCACTTTTCGCACTTGTGTTAGAGTTGAAAAACCACTTTTCGCACTTGTGTTGGTGCAGGAAACCACTTTTGCACTTGTATTAGTGTGGAAAAAACACTTTTCGCACTTGTGTTAGTGTTGAAAAACCACTTTTCACACTTGTGTTAGTGTTGAAAAACCACTTTTCGCACTTGTGTTAGTGTTGAAAAACCACTTTTCGCACTTGTGTTGGTGCAGGAAACCACTTTTGCACTTGTATTAGTGTGGAAAAACCACTTTTCGCACTTGTGTTAGTGTTGAAAAACCACTTTTCGCACTTGTGTTAGTGTTGAAAAACCACTTTTTGCACTTGTGTTAATGTTGAAAAACCACTTTTCGCACTTGTGTTGGTGCAGGAAACCACCTTTGCACTTGTATTAGTGTGGAAAAAACACTTTTCGCACTTGTGTTAGTGTTGAAAAACCACTTTTCGCACTTGTGTTAGTGTTGAAAAACCACTTTTCGCACTTGTGTTAGTGTTGAAAAACCACTTTTCGCACTTGTGTTAGTGTTGAAAAAACACTTTTCGCACTTGTGTTAGTGTTGAAAAAACACTTTTCGCACTTGTGTTGGTGCAGGAAACCACTTTTGCACTTGTATTAGTGTGGAAAAACCACTTTTCGCACTTGTGTTAGTGTTGAAAAACCACTTTTCGCACTTGTGTTAGTGTTGAAAAACCACTTTTCGCACTTGTGTTGGTGCAGGAAACCACTTTTGCACTTGTATTAGTGTGGAAAAACCACTTTTCGCACTTGTGTTAGTGTTGAAAAACCACTTTTCGCACTTGTGTTAGTGTTGAAAAACCACTTTTCGCACTTGTGTTAGTGTTGAAAAAACACTTTTCGCACTTGTGTTGGTAGGGGAAACCACTTTTGCACTTGTATTAGTGTGGAAAAAACACTTTTCGCACTTGTGTTAGTGTTGAAAAACCACTTTTCGCACTTGTGTTAGTGTTGAAAAACCACTTTTCGCACTTGTGTTAGTGTTGAAAAACCACTTTTCACACTTGTGTTAGTGTTGAAAAACCACTTTTCGCACTTGTGTTGGTGCAGGAAACCACTTTTGCACTTGTATTAGTGTGGAAAAACCACTTTTCGCACTTGTGTTAGTGTTGAAAAACCACTTTTCGCACTTGTGTTAGTGTTGAAAAACCACTTTTCGCACTTGTGTTGGTGCAGGAAACCACTTTTGCACTTGTATTAGTGTGGAAAAACCACTTTTCGCACTTGTGTTAGTGTTGAAAAACCACTTTTCGCACTTGTGTTAGTGTTGAAAAACGACTTTTCGCACTTGTGTTAGCGTTGAAAAACCACATTTCGCACTTGTGTTGGTGCAGGAAACCACTTTTGCACTTGTATTAGTGTGGAAAAACCACTTTTCGCACTTGTGTTAGTGTTGAAAAACCACTTTTCGCACTTGTGATAGTGTTGAAAAACCACTTTTCGCACTTGTGTTGGTGCAGGAAACCACTTTTGCACTTGTATTATTGTGGAAAAACCACTTTTCGCACTTGTGTTAGTGTTGAAAAACCACTTTTCGCACTTGTGTTAGTGTTGAAAAACCACTTTTCGCACTTGTGTTCGTGTTGAAAAACCACTTTTCGCACTTGTGTTGGTGCAGGAAACCACTTTTGCACTTGCATAAGTGTGGAAAAAACACTTTTTGCACTTGTGTTAGTGTTGAAAAACCACTTTTCGCACTTGTGTTGGTGCAGGAAACCACTTTTGCACTTGTATTAGTGTGGAAAAACCATTTTTCGCACTTGTGTTAGTGTTGAAAAACCACTTTTCGCACTTGTGTTAGTGTTGAAAAACCACTTTTCGCACTTGTGTTAGTGTTGAAAAACCACTTTTCGCACTTGTGTTGGTGCAGGAAACCACTTTTGTACTTGTATTAGTGTGGAAAAAACACTTTTCGCACTTGTGTTAGTGTTGAAAAAACACTTTTTGCACTTGTGTTAGTGTTGAAAAACCACTTTTCGCACTTGTGTTAGTGTTGAAAAACCACTTTTCGCACTTGTGTTGGTGCAGGAAACCACTTTTGCACTTGTATTAGTGTGGAAAAACCACTTTTCGCACTTGTGTTAGAGTTGAAAAACCACTTTTCGCACTTGTGTTGGTGCAGGAAACCACTTTTGCACTTGTATTAGTGTGGAAAAAACACTTTTCGCACTTGTGTTAGTGTTGAAAAACCACTTTTCACACTTGTGTTAGTGTTGAAAAACCACTTTTCGCACTTGTGTTAGTGTTGAAAAACCACTTTTCGCACTTGTGTTGGTGCAGGAAACCACTTTTGCACTTGTATTAGTGTGGAAAAACCACTTTTCGCACTTGTGTTAGTGTTGAAAAACCACTTTTCGCACTTGTGTTAGTGTTGAAAAACCACTTTTTGCACTTGTGTTAATGTTGAAAAACCACTTTTCGCACTTGTGTTGGTGCAGGAAACCACCTTTGCACTTGTATTAGTGTGGAAAAAACACTTTTCGCACTTGTGTTAGTGTTGAAAAACCACTTTTCGCACTTGTGTTAGTGTTGAAAAACCACTTTTCGCACTTGTGTTAGTGTTGAAAAACCACTTTTCGCACTTGTGTTAGTGTTGAAAAAACACTTTTCGCACTTGTGTTAGTGTTGAAAAAACACTTTTCGCACTTGTGTTGGTGCAGGAAACCACTTTTGCACTTGTATTAGTGTGGAAAAACCACTTTTCGCACTTGTGTTAGTGTTGAAAAACCACTTTTCGCACTTGTGTTAGTGTTGAAAAACCACTTTTCGCACTTGTGTTGGTGCAGGAAACCACTTTTGCACTTGTATTAGTGTGGAAAAACCACTTTTCGCACTTGTGTTAGTGTTGAAAAACCACTTTTCGCACTTGTGTTAGTGTTGAAAAACCACTTTTCGCACTTGTGTTAGTGTTGAAAAAACACTTTTCGCACTTGTGTTGGTAGGGGAAACCACTTTTGCACTTGTATTAGTGTGGAAAAAACACTTTTCGCACTTGTGTTAGTGTTGAAAAACCACTTTTCGCACTTGTGTTAGTGTTGAAAAACCACTTTTCGCACTTGTGTTAGTGTTGAAAAACCACTTTTCACACTTGTGTTAGTGTTGAAAAACCACTTTTCGCACTTGTGTTGGTGCAGGAAACCACTTTTGCACTTGTATTAGTGTGGAAAAACCACTTTTCGCACTTGTGTTAGTGTTGAAAAACCACTTTTCGCACTTGTGTTAGTGTTGAAAAACCACTTTTCGCACTTGTGTTGGTGCAGGAAACCACTTTTGCACTTGTATTAGTGTGGAAAAACCACTTTTCGCACTTGTGTTAGTGTTGAAAAACCACTTTTCGCACTTGTGTTAGTGTTGAAAAACGACTTTTCGCACTTGTGTTAGCGTTGAAAAACCACATTTCGCACTTGTGTTGGTGCAGGAAACCACTTTTGCACTTGTATTAGTGTGGAAAAACCACTTTTCGCACTTGTGTTAGTGTTGAAAAACCACTTGTCGCACTTGTGTTGGTGCAGGAAACCACTTTTGCACTTGTATTAGTGTGGAAAACCACTTTTCGCACTTGTGTTAGTGTTGAAAAACCACATTTCGCACTTGTGTTGGTGGAGGAAACCACTTTTGCACTTGTATTAGTGTGGAAAAAACACTTTTCGCACTTGTGTTAGTGTTGAAAAACCACTTTTCGCACTTGTGTTAGTGTTGAAAAACCACTTTTCGCACTTGTGTTAGTGTTGAAAAACCACTTTTCACACTTGTGTTAGTGTTGAAAAACCACTTTTCGCACTTGTGTTGGTGCAGGAAACCACTTTTGCACTTGTATTAGTGTGGGAAAACCACTTTTCGCACTTTGTTAGTGTTGAAAAACCACTTTTCGCACTTGTGTTAGTGTTGAAAAAACACTTTTCGCACTTGTGTTGGTGCAGGAAACCACTTTTGCACTTGTATTAGTGTGGAAAAACCACTTTTCGCACTTGTGTTAGTGTTGAAAAACCACTTTTCGCACTTGTGTTAGTGTTGAAAAACGACTTTTCGCACTTGTGTTAGTGTTGAAAAACCACATTTCGCACTTGTGTTGATGCAGGAAACCACTTTTGCACTTGTATTAGTGTGGAAACACCACTTTTCGCACTTGTGTTAGTGTTGAAAAACCACTTTTCGCACTTGTGTTAGTGTTGAAAAACCACTTTTCGCACTTGTGTTGGTGCAGGAAACCACTTTTGCACTTGTATTAGTGTGGAAAAAACACTTTTCGCACTTGTGTTAGTGTTGAAAAACCACTTTTCGCACTTGTGTTAGTGTTGAAAAACCACTTTTCGCACTTGTGTTAGTGTTGAAAAACCACTTTTCGCACTTGTGTTAGTGTTGAAAAACCACTTTTCGCACTTGTGTTGGTGCAGGAAACCACTTTTGCACTTGTATTAGTGTGGAAAAACCACTTTTCGCACTTGTGTTAGTGTTGAAAAACCACTTTTCGCAGTTGTGTTAGTGTTGAAAAACCACTTTTCGCACTTGTGTTAGTGTTGAAAAACCACTTTTCGCACTTGTGTTGGTGCAGGAAACCACCTTTGCACTTGTATTAGTGTGGAAAAAACACTTTTCGCACTTGTGTTAGTGTTGAAAAACCACTTTTCGCACTTGTGTTAGTGTTGAAAAACCACTTTTCGCACTTGTGTTAGTGTTGAAAAACCACTTTTCGCACTTGTGTTAGTGTTGAAAAACCACTTTTCGCACTTGTGTTGGTGCAGAAAACCACTTTTGCACTTGTATTAGTGTGGAAAAACCACTTTTCGCACTTGTGTTAGTGTTGAAAAACCACTTTTCGCACTTGTGTTAGTGTTGAAAAACCACTTTTCGCACTTGTGTTCGTGTTGAAAAACCACTTTTCGCACTTGTGTTAGTGTTGAAAAACCACTTTTCGCACTTGTGTTAGTGTTGAAAAAACACTTTTCGCACTTGTGTTGGTGCAGGAAACCACCTTTGCACCTGTATTAGTGTGGAAAAAACACTTTTCGCACTTGTGTTAGTGTTGAAAAACCACTTTTCGCACTTGTGTTAGTGTTGAAAAACCACTTTTCGCACTTGTGTTAGTGTTGAAAAACCACTTTTCGCACTTGTGTTAGTGTTGAAAAAACACTTTTCGCACTTGTGTTAGTGTTGAAAAAACACTTTTCGCACTTGTGTTGGTGCAGGAAACCACTTTTGCACTTGTATTAGTGTGGAAAAACCACTTTTCGCACTTGTGTTAGTGTTGAAAAACCACTTTTCGCACTTGTGTTAGTGTTGGAAAACCACTTTTCGCACTTGTGTTGGTGCGGGAAACCACTTTTGCACTTGTATTAGTGTGGAAACAACACTTTTTGCACTTGTGTTTGTGTTGAAAAAACACTTTTCACACTTGTGTTAGTGTTGAAAAACCACTTTTCGCACTTGTGTTAGTGTTGAAAAACCACTTTTCGCACTTGTGTTGGTGCAGGAAACCACTTTTTGCACTTGTGATAGTGTTGAAAAACCACTTTCCGCACTTGTGTTAGTGTTGAAAAACCACTTTTCGCACTTGTGTTGGTGCAGGAAACCACTTTTGCACTTGTATTAGTGTTGAAAAACCACTTTTCGCACTTGTGTTGGTGCAGGAAACCACTTTTGCACTTGTATTAGTGTGGAAAAAACACTTTTCGCACTTGTGTTATTGTTGAAAAACCACTTTTCGCACTTGTGTTAGTGTTGAAAAACCACTTTTCGCACTAGTGTTAGTGTTGAAAAACCACTTTTCACACTTGTGTTAGTGTTGAAAAACCACTTTTCGCACTTGTGTTGGTGCAGGAAACCACTTTTGCACTTGTATTAGTGTGGAAAAACCACTTTTCGCACTTGTGTTAGTGTTGAAAAACCACTTTTAGCACTTGTGTTAGTGTTGAAAAACCACTTTTCGCACTTGTGTTGGTGCAGGAAACCACTTTTGCACTTGTATTAGTGTGGAAAAACCACTTTTCGCACTTGTGTTAGTGTTGAAAAACCACTTTTCGCACTTGTGTTAGTGTTGAAAAACGACTTTTCGCACTTGTGTTAGTGTTGAAAAACCACATTTCGCACTTGTGTTGGTGCAGGAAACCACTTTTGCACTTGTATTAGTGTGGAAAAACCACTTTTCGCAATTGTGTTAGTGTTGAAAAACCACTTTTCGCACTTGTGTTGGTGCAGGAAACCACTTTTGCACTTGTATTAGTGTGGAAAAACCACTTTTCGCACTTGTGTTGGTGTTGAAAAACCACATTTCGCACTTGTGTTGGTGGAGGAAACCACTTTTGCACTTGTATTAGTGTGGAAAAAACACTTTTCGCACTTGTGTTAGTGTTGAAAAACCACTTTTCGCACTTGTGTTAGTGTTGAAAAAACACTTTTCGCACTTGTGTTAGTGTTGAAAAATCACATTTCACACTTGTGTTAGTGTTGAAAAACCACTTTTCGCACTTGTGTTGGTGCAGGAAACCACTTTTGCACTTGTATTAGTGTGGAAAAACCACTTTTCGCACTTTGTTAGTGTTGAAAAACCACTTTTCGCACTTGTGTTAGTGTTGAAAAACCACTTTTCGCACTTGTGTTGGTGCAGGAAACCACTTTTGCACTTGTATTAGTGTGGAAAAACCACTTTTCGCACTTGTATTAGTGTTGAAAAACCACTTTTCGCACTTGTGTTAGTGTTGAAAAACGACTTTTCGCACTTGTGTTAGTGTTGAAAAACCACATTTCGCACTTGTGTTGATGCAGGAAACCACTTTTGCACTTGTATTAGTGTGGAAAAACCACTTTTCGCACTTGTGTTAGTGTTGAAAAACCACTTATCGCACTTGTGTTAGTGTTGAAAAACCACTTTTCGCACTTGTGTTGGTGCAGGAAACCACTTTTGCACTTGTATTAGTGTGGAAAAAACACTTTTCGCACTTGTGTTAGTGTTGAAAAACCACTTTTCGCACTTGTTTTAGTGTTGAAAAACCACTTTTCGCACTTGTGTTAGTGTTGAAAAACCACTTTTCGCACTTGTGTTAGTGTTGAAAAACCACTTTTCGCACTTGTGTTGGTGCAGGAAACCACTTTTGCACTTGTATTAGTGTGGAAAAACCACTTTTCGCACTTGTGTTAGTGTTGAAAAACCACTTTTCGCAGTTGTGTTAGTGTTGAAAAACCACTTTTCGCACTTGTGTTAGTGTTGAAAAACCACTTTTCGCACTTGTGTTGGTGCAGGAAACCACCTTTGCACTTGTATTAGTGTTGAAAAAACACTTTTCGCACTTGTGTTAGTGTTGAAAAACCACTTTTCGCACTTGTGTTAGTGTTGAAAAACCACTTTTCGCACTTGTGTTAGTGTTGAAAAACCACTTTTCGCACTTGTGTTAGTGTTGAAAAACCACTTTTCGCACTTGTGTTGGTGCAGAAAACCACTTTTGCACTTGTATTAGTGTGGAAAAACCACTTTTCGCACTTGTGTTAGTGTTGAAAAACCACTTTTCGCACTTGTGTTAGTGTTGAAAAACCACTTTACGCACTTGTGTTCGTGTTGAAAAACCACTTTTCGCACTTGTGTTAGTGTTGAAAAACCGCTTTTCGCACTTGTGTTAGTGTTGAAAAAACACTTTTCGCACTTGTGTTGGTGCAGGAAACCACTTTTGCACTTGTATTAGTGTGGAAAAACCACTTTTCGCACTTGTGTTATTGTTGAAAACCACTTTTCACACTTGTGTTAGTGTTGAAAAACCACTTTTCGCACTTGTGTTAGTGTTGAAAAACACTTTTCGCACTTGTGTTAGTGTTGAAAAACCACTTTTCGCACTTGTGTTAGTGTTGAAAAACCACTTTTCGCACTTGTGTTAGTGTTGAAAAACCACTTTTCGCACTTGTGTTGGTGCAGAAAACCACTTTTGCACTTGTATTAGTGTGGAAAAACCACTTTTCGCACTTGTGTTAGTGTTGAAAAACCACTTTTCGCACTTGTGTTAGTGTTGAAAAACCACTTTTCGCACTTGTGTTCGTGTTGAAAAACCACTTTTCGCACTTGTGTTAGTGTTGAAAAACCACTTTTTGCACTTGTGTTAGTGTTGAAAAAACACTTTTCGCACTTGTGTTGGTGCAGGAAACCACTTTTGCACTTGTATTAGTGTGGAAAAACCACTTTTCGCACTTGTGTTATTGTTGAAAACCACTTTTCACACTTGTGTTAGTGTTGAAAAACCACTTTTCGCACTTGTGTTAGTGTTGAAAAACCACTTTCCGCACTTGTGTTAGTGTTGAAAAACCACTTTTCGCACTTGTGTTGGTGGAGGAAACCACTTTTGCACTTGCATTAGTGTGGAAAAACCACTTTTCGCACTTGTGTTAGTGTTGAAAAACCACTTTTCGCACTTGTGTTAGTGTTGAAAAACCACTTTTCGCACTTGTGTTGGTGTTGAAAAACCACTTTTCGCACTTGTGTTAGTGTTGAAAAACCACTTTTCGCACTTGTGTTGGTGCAGCAAAACCACTTTTGCACTTGTATTAGTATGGAAAAACCACTTTTCGCACTTGTGTTAGTGTTGAAAAACCACTTTTCGCACTTGTGTTAGTGTTGAAAAACCACTTTTCGCACTTGTGTTAGTGTTGAAAAACCACTTTTCACACTTGTGTTAGTGTTGAAAAACCACTTTTTGCACTTGTGTTGGTGCAGGAAACCACTTTTACACTTGTATTAGTGTGGAAAAACCACTTTTCGCACTTGTGTTAGTGTTGAAAAACCACTTTTCGCACTTGTGTTAGTGTTGAAAAACCACTTTTCGCACTTGTGTTAGTGTTGAAAAACCACTTTTCGCACTTGTGTTGGTGCAGGAAACCACTTTTGCACTTGTGTTAGTGTTGAAAAACCACTTTTCGCACGTGTGTTAGTGTTGAAAAACCACTTTTCGCACTTGTGTTGGTGCAGGAAACCACTTTTGCAGTTGTATTAGTGTGGAAAAAACACTTTTCGCACTTGTGTTAGTGTTGAAAAACCACTATTCGCACTTGTGTTAGTGTTGAAAAACCACTTTTCGCACTTGTGTTAGTGTTGAAAAACCACTTTTCGCACTTGTGTTGGTGCAGGAAACCACTTTTGCACTTGTATTAGTGTGGAAAAACCACTTTTCGCACTTGTGTTAGTGTTGAAAAACCACTTTTCGCACTTGTGTTAGTGTTGAAAAACCACTTTTCGCACTTGTGTTAGTGTTGAAAAACCACTTTTCGCACTTGTGTTGGTGCAGGAAACCACCTTTGCACTTGTATTAGTGTGGAAAAAACACTTTTTGCACTTGTATTAGTGTGGAAAAAACACTTTTCGCACTTGTGTTAGTGTTGAAAAACCACTTTTCGCACTTGTGTTAGTGTTGAAAAACCACTTTTCGCACTCGTGTTATTGTTGAAAAACCACTTTTCGCACTTGTGTTGGTGCAGAAAACCACTTTTGCACTTGTATTAGTGTGGAAAAACCATTTTTCGCACTTGTGTTAGTGTTGAAAAACCACTTTTCGCACTTGTGTTAGTGTTGAAAAACTACTTTTCGCACTTGTGTTCGTGTTGAAAAACCACTTTTCGCACTTGTGTTAGTGTTGAAAAACCACTTTTCGCACTTGTGTTAGTGTTGAAAAAACACTTTTCGCACTTGTGTTGGTGCAGGAAACCACTTTTGCACTTGTATTAGTGTGGAAAAACCACTTTTCGCACTTGTGTTATTGTTGAAAACCACTTTTCACACTTGTGTTAGTGTTGAAAAACCACTTTTCGCACTTGTGTTAGTGTTGAAAAACCACATTTCGCACTTGTGTTGGTGCAGAAAACCACTTTTGCACTTGTATTAGTGTGGAAAAACCACTTTTTGCACTTGTGTTAGTGTTGAAAAACCACTTTTCGCACTTGTGTTAGTGTTGAAAAACCACTTTTCGCACTTGTGTTCGTGTTGAAAAACCACTTTTCGCACTTGTGTTAGTGTTGAAAAACCACTTTTCACACTTGTGTTAGTGTTGAAAAAACACTTTTCGCACTTGTGTTGGTGCAGGAACCACTTTTGCACTTGTATTAGTGTGGAAAAACCACTTTTCGCACTTGTGTTATTGTTGAAAACCACTTTTCACACTTGTGTTAGTGTTGAAAAACCACTTTTCGCACTTGTGTTAGTGTTGAAAAACCACTTTCCGCACTTGTGTTAGTGTTGAAAAACCACTTTTCGCACTTGTGTTGGTGAGGAAACCACTTTTCGCACTTGTATTAGTGTGGAAAAACCACTTTTCGCACTTTGTTAGTGTTGAAAAACCACTTTTCGCACTTGTGTTAGTGTTGAAAAACCACTTTTCGCACTTGTGTTGGTGCAGGAAACCACTTTTGCACTTGTATTAGTGTGGAAAAACCACTTTTCGCACTTGTGTTAGTGTTGAAAAACCACTTTTTCGCACTTGTGTTAGTGTTGAAAAACCACTTTTCGCACTTGTGTTGGTGCAGGAAAACCACTTTTGCACTTGTATTAGTGTGGAAAACCACTTTTCGCACTTGTATTAGTGTTGAAAACCACTTTTCGCACTTGTGTTAGTGTTGAAAAACGACTTTTCGCACTTGTGTTAGTGTTGAAAAACCACATTTCGCACTTGTGTTGTGCAGGAAACCACTTTTGCACTTGTATTAGTGTGGAAAAACCACTTTTCGCACTTGTGTTAGTGTTGAAAAACCACTTATCGCACTTGTGTTAGTGTTGAAAAACCACTTTTCGCACTTGTGTTGGTGCATGAAACACCACTTTTTGCACTTGTATTAGTGTGGAAAAAACACTTTTCGCACTTGTGTTAGTGTTGAAAAACCACTTTTCGCACTTGTTTTAGTGTTGAAAACCACTTTTCGCACTTGTGTTAGTGTTGAAAAAACCACTTTTCGCACTTGTGTTAGTGTTGAAAACCACTTTTCGCACTTGTGTTGGTGCAGGAAACCACTTTTGCACTTGTATTAGTGTGGAAAAACCACTTTTCGCACTTGTGTTAGTGTTGAAAAACCACTTTTCGCAGTTGTGTTAGTGTTGAAAAACCACTTTTCGCACTTGTGTTAGTGTTGAAAAACCACTTTTCGCACTTGTGTTGGTGCAGAAACCACACTTTCGCACTTGTATTAGTGTTGAAAAAACACTTTTTCGCACTTGTGTTAGTGCTTGAAAAACCACTTTTCGCACTTGTGTTAGTGTTGAAAAACCACTTTTCGCACTTGTGTTAGTGTTGAAAAACCACTTTTCGCACTTGTGTTAGTGTTGAAAAACCACTTTTCGCACTTGTGTTGGTGCAGAAACCACTTTTGCACTTGTATTAGTGTGGAAAAACCACTTTTCGCACTTGTGTTAGTGTTGAAAAACCACTTTTCGCACTTGTGTTAGTGTTGAAAAACCACTTTTCGCACTTGTGTTCGTGTTGAAAAACCACTTTTCGCACTTGTGTTAGTGTTGAAAACCGCTTTTCGCACTTGTGTTAGTGTTGAAAAAACACTTTTCGCACTTGTGTTGGTGCAGGAAACCACTTTTGCACTTGTATTAGTGTGGAAAAACCACTTTTCGCACTTGTGTTATTGTTGAAAACCACTTTTCACACTTGTGTTAGTGTTGAAAAACCACTTTTCGCACTTGTGTTAGTGTTGAAAAACACTTTTCGCACTTGTGTTAGTGTTGAAAAACCACTTTTCGCACTTGTGTTAGTGTTGAAAAACCACTTTTCGCACTTGTGTTAGTGTTGAAAAACCACTTTTCGCACTTGTGTTGGTGCAGAAAACCACTTTTGCACTTGTATTAGTGTGGAAAAACCACTTTTCGCACTTGTGTTAGTGTTGAAAAACCACTTTTCGCACTTGTGTTAGTGTTGAAAAACCACTTTTCGCACTTGTGTTCGTGTTGAAAAACCACTTTCGCACTTGTGTTAGTGTTGAAAAACCACTTTTTGCACTTGTGTTAGTGTTGAAAAACACTTTTCGCACTTGTGTTGGTGCAGGAAACCACTTTTGCACTTGTATTAGTGTGGAAAAACCACTTTTCGCACTTGTGTTATTGTTGAAAACCACTTTTCACACTTGTGTTAGTGTTGAAAAACCACTTTTCGCACTTGTGTTAGTGTTGAAAAACCACTTTCCGCACTTGTGTTAGTGTTGAAAAACCACTTTTCGCACTTGTGTTGGTGGAGGAAACCACTTTTGCACTTGCATTAGTGTGGAAAAACCACTTTTCGCACTTGTGTTAGTGTTGAAAAACCACTTTTCGCACTTGTGTTAGTGTTGAAAAACCACTTTTCGCACTTGTGTTGGTGTTGAAAAACCACTTTTCGCACTTGTGTTAGCGTTGAAAAACCACTTTTCGCACTTGTGTTGGTGCAGCAAAACCACTTTTGCACTTGTATTAGTGTGGAAAAACCACTTTTCGCACTTGTGTTAGTGTTGAAAAACCACTTTTCGCACTTGTGTTAGTGTTGAAAAACCACTTTTCGCACTTGTGTTAGTGTTGAAAAACCACTTTTCACACTTGTGTTAGTGTTGAAAAACCACTTTTTGCACTTGTGTTGGTGCAGGAAACCACTTTTACACTTGTATTAGTGTGAAAAACCACTTTTCGCACTTGTGTTAGTGTTGAAAAACCACTTTTCGCACTTGTGTTAGTGTTGAAAAACCACTTTTC
Organism: Myxine glutinosa; assembly: GCF_964187855.1. Classification (NCBI taxonomy): domain Eukaryota; kingdom Metazoa; phylum Chordata; class Myxini; order Myxiniformes; family Myxinidae; genus Myxine; species Myxine glutinosa. The sequence continues at coordinate 1,678 of NW_027618822.1, read as the reverse complement.
GCACTTGTGTTAGTGTTGAAAAACCACTTTTCGCACTTGTGTTGGTGCAGGAAACCACTTTTGCACTTGTGTTAGTGTTGAAAAACCACTTTTCGCACTTGTGTTAGTGTGGAAAAAACACTTTTCGCACTTGTGTTAGTGTTGAAAAACCACTATTCGCACTTGTGTTAGTGTTGAAAAACCACTTTTCGCACTTGTGTTAGTGTTGAAAACCACTTTTCGCACTTGTGTTGGTGCAGGAAACCACTTTTGCACTTGTATTAGTGTGGAAAAACCACTTTTCGCACTTGTGTTAGTGTTGAAAAACCACTTTTCGCACTTGTGTTAGTGTTGAAAAACCACTTTTCGCACTTGTGTTAGTGTTGAAAAACCACTTTTCGCACTTGTGTTGGTGCAGGAAACCACCTTTGCACTTGTATTAGTGTGGAAAAAACACTTTTTGCACTTGTATTAGTGTGGAAAAAACACTTTTCGCACTTGTGTTAGTGTTGAAAAACCACTTTTCGCACTTGTGTTAGTGTTGAAAAACACTTTTCGCACTCGTGTTATTGTTGAAAAACCACTTTTCGCACTTGTGTTGGTGCAGAAAACCACTTTTGCACTTGTATTAGTGTGGAAAAACCATTTTTCGCACTTGTGTTAGTGTTGAAAAACCACTTTTCGCACTTGTGTTAGTGTTGAAAAACTACTTTTCGCACTTGTGTTCGTGTTGAAAAACCACTTTTCGCACTTGTGTTAGTGTTGAAAAACCACTTTTCGCACTTGTGTTAGTGTTGAAAAAACACTTTTCGCACTTGTGTTGGTGCAGGAAACCACTTTTGCACTTGTATTAGTGTGGAAAAAACCACTTTTCGCACTTGTGTTATTGTTGAAAACCACTTTTCACACTTGTGTTAGTGTTGAAAAACCACTTTTCGCACTTGTGTTAGTGTTGAAAAACCACATTTCGCACTTGTGTTGGTGCAGAAAACCACTTTTTGCACTTGTATTAGTGTGGAAAAACCACTTTTTGCACTTGTGTTAGTGTTGAAAAACCACTTTTCGCACTTGTGTTAGTGTTGAAAAACCACTTTTCGCACTTGTGTTCGTGTTGAAAAACCACTTTTCGCACTTGTGTTAGTGTTGAAAAACCACTTTTCGCACTTGTGTTAGTGTTGAAAAAACACTTTTCGCACTTGTGTTGGTGCAGGAACCACTTTTGCACTTGTATTAGTGTGGAAAAACCACTTTTCGCCCTTGTGTTATTGTTGAAAACCACTTTTCACACTTGTGTTAGTGTTGAAAAACCACTTTTCGCACTTGTGTTAGTGTTGAAAAACCACTTTCCGCACTTGTGTTAGTGTTGAAAAACCACTTTTCGCACTTGTGTTGGTGGAGGAAACCACTTTTGCACTTGTATTAGTGTGGAAAAACAACTTTTGGCACTTGTGTTAGTGTTGAAAAACCACTTTTCGCACTTGTGTTAGTGTTGAAAAACCACTTTTCGCACTTGTGTTGGTGTTGAAAAACCACTTTTCGCACTTGTGTTAGTGTTGAAAAACCACTTTTCGCACTTGTGTTGGTGCAGCAAAACCACTTTTGCACTTGTATTAGTGTGGAAAAACCACTTTTCGCACTTGTGTTAGTGTTGAAAAACCACTTTTCGCACTTGTGTTAGTGTTGAAAAACCACTTTTCGC
>NW_027618821.1:0-60559 GCF_964187855.1 Myxine glutinosa | reverse complement strand
TCCAAAACCATCGATAAAAATGAAATCATATGGTGAGTTAGATTGGAGATAAAGGCGTGAGAGAGACTCAATGGCCTTGAAGTTGAAGTTACAGGCGTTTGAGAATTCATTTCGTTCTATAAACGGCAACTTTCATTGGATTTCCTTCCCGTTTTTTTTCAACCGAGTCGAAAACTATGTTAGCGACTGTGAAAAATGAAATGATATATCGAATTTTTAATATGTATCGACACGTTGCCGTCGGTGTCATGTTAGGCGGTGTATGATACACCATGACGCGATTTTAAAAAATATATCTGCATTTTCCTGCGTGTGTGGAATGTTCTCAATTATTGCTGACACCGACTCTAAAACCATCGATAAAAATGAAATCATATGGTGAGTTAGATTGGAGATAAAGGCGTGAGAGAGACTCAATGGCCTTGAAGTTACAGGCATTTGAGAATTCATTTCGTTCTATAAACGGCAACTTTCATCGGATTTTCTTCTCGTTTTTTTTCAACCGAGTCTAAAACTATGTTAGCGACTGTGAAAAATGAAATGATATATCGAATTTAAAATAGATATCGACACATTGCCGTCGGTGTCATGTTGGGCGGTGTATGATACACCATGACGCGATTTTAAAAAATATATCTCTGCATTTTCCCGCGTGTGTGGAATGTTTGTGGAAAATTAAAGATTTCAAATAAACCTATTTAAAGTGTATGCGCACATAACTAATAAAAAAAACGAAGAAATATCTCTCGGTAATTTCCTGAAACATATTTTACTTCCGGCTAATATGTTGAATGAAATAAAAACGAAGAAATATATGTCGGCATCATTGTTGACGTTTTTGTGACGACTATCATCAAACGAAATAGTAATATATCATAACGGAAAAGCAAAAGCGAATTTTTAATATATATCGACACATTGCCGGCGGTGTCATGTTGGGCGGTGTATGATACACCATGACGCGATTTTAAAAAATATATCTCTGCATTTTCCCGCGTGTGTGGATTGTTCTCAATTATTGCTGACACCGAGTCTAAAAGTAAAACCATCGATAAAAATGAAATCATATGGTGAGTTAGATTGGAGATAAAGGCGTGAGAGAGACTCAATGGCCTTGAAGTTACAGGCCTTTGAGAATTCATTTCGTTCTATAAACGGCAACTTTCATCGGATTTTCTTCCCGTTTTTTTTCAACCGAGTCTAAAACTATGTTAGCGACTGTGAAAAATGAAATGATTTATCGAATTTGATTTGAAATAAAACTGGGGGAGAGCAAGACACCACGGGCCTACAAAACAGGACTCAAAGCTATGCGAGTTAATAAAATGGTGGATATTTGTTTATAGCCACTCCCAGAATGGGTGGAGCTATGGGTGGAGCTACTCTGCAAACCGAGTAAGCCACACCCCGGACAGACACCCAACAGATAGACAGACAGACAGACAGAATCATCTACGGCTATTATAATATATATATATATATATATATATATATATATATATATATATATATATATATATATATATATAACTGTGAGAAATAGTAGAAACTCCACAGTACGAGCAGGGCGTCTCATTTGCATTGAATAAATAATCGGGAGATTGAATAAGACGCGGACGTAGCTTCAGGGCTTCGATCTTTAATTCGACAAGCTTTCGACCAACAAAGGTCTTCTTCTGAGTCTACAAAAACAGCAGGCATGTATATCAGTCAAGTGTGTATGGTGATGTGTGTGAGATGTGTGATGTGAGTAAAAAATTGCATACAGAAGGGAGAGCCACGCCAAAGTTCACTCACCGGCCCCAAGTTCAACGGAAGTGAAGCGCAGCTTACAGTTACGGTTTGCGTTACATTTCCGGTGCACGTGTATATACAAATATAGGGATACATACATACATAAACATACAAGCATATATTCATATGCCATTTATATTCATATAATATATTTATATATTTATATAAATGACATACAAAGGTAGAATGAATGAATGGGTGAATGAATGAATGAATGAATGAATGAATGAATGAATGAATGAATGAATGGGTTACGGTTAACAATTTGATTGGGTTGATGTAGCAACATGCTTTAATCATCAAAATTTATGCCATGAGGGATTTTTGTCCGAAGTTTATGTATCCAAAAGGACTCACGTTTCAGAATCGTGGTGTGTGATCGATTTGTGATTGATTCAATGGCAGAGATCTGAATGTCATTTATAGAGTGATCCGGTTGATTGAAGTGTATCGTGTAAGGTAGAGATTTGCCCTGACTGGTGTGGAAGTTATTGATTTCTGACCGGGTGTTATTAAATCGTGTGTAGAGTGTATTCTCAGTTTTTCCAACATATTGTTTGTTGCACTTTTGGCAAGTGATTAGGTATATGACCCATGTAGATTTGCAGTTCATATAGGAGGTGATGGGGAATTTTTGTCCAGTGCTAGAACTACAAAATTTGTTTCCTTCTAGTAAATGCTTGTGAATAATACATTTTTTTGCTGTGCATTTATAGAAGCCAGGGATCCTAGTTTCTTTGTTGTGGGGCTGTGGGTGCTTTGCTTTTACCAAGAGGTCCCTGAGTGTCCGACCTGAAGGCCTGTCTGCATGCCGCAAAGCCCTCGATACACGACAAGTCCCAATACCACCTACTCAAGACCTTATGCGCCTATTAGAACTGACACTCAAACTGAATAATTTCCAATTCAACGGACAACATTACATTCAAACTCAAGGTACCCGCGATGGGTACCCCTGTTGCACCATCGTACGCTAACATCTTCATGGGAATGATAGAGGCCAAGATCAATGCACAACCTCATCATGGAATCTTGGAAAAATCCTGGGTACGTTATATTGATGACATCCAGTTCATCTGGTCAAAATCCCCCCGTAGTCTCACCCAATTCCAAAATGAATTAAATTTGATTCATCCGACCATCAAGTTTACATTCGACAGCTCACAGTCCGAAGTTCACTTTCTAGACACATCACTCACGCTTCAAAATAACAGACTCGAAACAGAACTATACACCAAACCAACAGACACTCACTCTTACCTTCTCCCTTCTTCATCTCATCCTAAACATACAATTGCAAGCATACCATACAGTCAAGCACTCAGAGTAAGACGCATTTGCTCAACAAAAATGGCAGAAGAAACTTCTCTCTGCCAATTAGAAACACACTTCATTGCAAGAAACTATGACCCTCACTCTGTGAAAGAAGCAATAACCCGAGCAAAACGCATACCGAGAGCAGACCTTCTGACTTACAAACCCAAACCTGCAACTAACCGTGTCCCACTGGTAACCACCTACTCTGCTACCTCATCCCAATTGCCAAGTATTCTGAATAAGGCCCTTCCTCTCCTCCATCAATCAGAAACACTCGGCACCACATTTCCTCAACCTCCACTGACATCATTTCGACGTGGTCGGACACTCAGGGACCTCTTGGTAAAAGCAAAGCACCCACAGCCCCACAACAAAGAAACTAGGATCCCTGGCTTCTATAAATGCACAGCAAACAAATGTATTATTCACAAACATTTACTAGAAGGAAACAAATTTTGTCGTTCTAGCACTGGACAAAAATTCCCCATCACCTCCTATATGAACTGCAAATCTACATGGGTCATATACCTAATCACTTGCCAAAAGTGCACCAAACAATATGTTGGAAAAACTGAGAATACACTCTACACACGATTTAATAACACCCGGTCAGAAATCAATAACTTCCACACCAGTCAGGGCAAATCTCTACCTTACACGATACACTTCAATCAACCGGATCACTCTATAAATGACATTCAGATCTCTGCCATTGAATCAATCACAAATCGATCACACACCACGATTCTGAAACGTGAGTCCTTTTGGATACACAAACTTCGGACAAAAATCCCTCATGGCATAAATTTTGATGATTAAAGCATGTTCCTACATCAACCCAATCAAATTGTTAACCGTAACCCATTCATTCATTCATTCATTCATTCACCCATTCATTCATTCTACCTTTGTATGTCATTTATATAAATATATAAATATATTATATGAATATAAATGGCATATGAATATATGCTTGTATGTTTATGTATGTATGTATCCCTATATTTGTATATACACGTGCACCGGAAATGTAACGCAAACCGTAACTGTAAGCTGCGCTTCACTTCCGTTGAACTTGGGGCCGGTGAGTGAACTTTGGCGTGGCTCTCCCTTCTGTATGCAATTTTTTACTCACATCACACATCTCACACACATCACCATACACACTTGACTGATATACATGCCTGCTGTTTTTGTAGACTCAGAAGAAGACCTTTGTTGGTCGAAAGCTTGTCGAATTAAAGATCGAAGCCCTGAAGCTACGTCCGCGTCTTATTCAATCTCCCGATTATATATATATATATCTATATATATATATATATATATATATATATATATATATATATATATATCCCAAGCCTACAAGGACCACATACAACACTACAAAGATGCCCTCTCCCGCGCCCGCTCTGCCTACTACTCTCAAATTATCCACTCTGGCTCCGGAAACCCAAAAGCACTCTTCTCGACAATAAACAAACTCCTCCGCCCCCTGAACACCACCACCCAGTCATTCACAGTAGACAACTGCATCTCCTTCCTCTCTTTCTTCCAACGCAAAATTGACAACATCTACAACAGCTTGACCACCGCCGCACCCGCTCCCCCTCCAACCACCTGCCCCCCCTTGTCCTGCCATCCCCTGTCTCGGTTCTCCCCAATCTCTCCTACTGACCTCTCTGAACTCCTCATAGGAATGAAAACTGCCACCTGCACTCTTGACCCCATCCCCTCCAGCTTTGTCAAAGCCTCCCTCCCTGCTCTCTCTCCACTTATCATTGCAACAATAAACTCCTCCCTGTCTACAGGCATCGTCCCACCTTCCCTCAAAATTGCTGCTGTTACCCCCATTCTAAAAAAACCTGGTCTAAACCCTGACACCCTAAACAACTTCAGACCCATCTCCAACCTACCCTTTCTGTCAAAAGTTTTGGAACGCGCTGTAGCCACTCAACTCAAACATCATCTCTCTGCCAATAACTTGTATGAAACATTCCAATCCGGATTCCGCTCCAACCACAGTACTGAAACTGCTCTCCTCAAAATCACCAACGACCTTCTCCTCTCCTCTGACGCTGGCAACCTCAACATTCTCGTCCTCCTCGACCTCAGCGCTGCCTTTGACACCATCGATCACACTATCCTCCTCACCCGACTTGAATCCACCTTTAACGTCACCGGCACTGCCCTCTCTTGGATTAAATCATACCTCTCTGACAGATGCCAGTTCATCTCCATCAATAACTGCAAATCCCCCACTGCTCCCCTCCCCCAAGGTGTCCCCCAAGGTTCAGTTCTTGGCCCCCTCCTCTTCATCCTTTACCTGTCCCCGCTCGGTCACTTAATCCGCCGTCATGGTCTCCAATTCCACTGCTTCGCCGATGACATCCAGCTTTTCATCTCCACCAAGTCCGTCTCCACCGACACCCACTCTATCCTGACAAACTGCATCACTGAAATAAAATCCTGGCTTCAAATCAACTTCCTCAAGCTTAACTGTGATAAATCTGAAATAATCATCATTGGCCCAAAAACGCTCACAAAATCCACCCATAACTTTGCCCTCAACATCGACGGTATCCCAGTATCCACCTCCCCTCACATCCGGAATCTTGGCGTCATCTTTGACCAAACCCTTTCCTTCGACAAATACACTAAACAGATCACAAAGTCAGCCTTCTTTCACCTGAAAAACATTGCCCGTCTCCGCTCATCCCTCTCCTCCACGGCTGCAGAAACCCTCATCCACGCCTTCATCACCTCCCGTCTGGACTACTGCAATAGCCTCCTCTATGGTTCACCCTCAAAAATCACCAATAAACTCCAATACATTCAGAACTCCGCTGCCCGTCTACTCACTCATTCCCGGACCCGTGACCACATCACCCCCGTCCTTTACAAGCTTCACTGGCTCCCCATCCCCCAGAGAATCCAGTACAAAATCCTCCTCTTGACATACAAAGCCCTCCATAACCTGGCCCCATCCTACCTGGCTGACCTCCTCTCCAGACACACTCCCACCCGCAACCTCCGCTCTGCTGGTACCAACCTCCTGACCCCCTCCATCCGGACCAAATTCAGATCCTGGGGGGACAGGGCCTTCTCCATCGCTGCTCCCACCCTCTGGAACTCACTACCTCACACCATCAGAGACTCCTCCTCACTCACCACATTCAAAACATCACTAAAGACCCACCTGTTCAACGCTGCATTCAACATTCAACCCACAGCATTTAACCCCTGACTATCTCTTCTCCTTCTCCCTCCTTTTGCTTTAAATATTTCCCTATTGATTCTTGTCTTGTCTTTTTGATTCTTGTCTTATATATATGCCGTATATCGCTGCTGTTTGTTTTCTTGATTCTTGTCTTTTTGCAATTGTTGTTTTCATGTATTGTTATGCATTATGTTTTCCACTCTGTCAAAGCGCCTTTGGGCTTCTGGAAAAGCGCTATACAAAATAAATGAATTATTATTATTATTATATATATATATATATATATATATATATATATATATATATATATATATATATATATATATATATATATATATATAGACTTGGCATTTAATATGGAATAATTTTTTTTTCTTGACTTGGGTTTACTTCCTTAACTCAGTATATCAATCTGGTGAGTTTCTTTTACACTTTGGTGATTTATTTGTTAAAAGAGCCATGTCACTGATTGTCTGTCACAGCAAGAAGTCAACAACAGGATTATATCACAGGTGGTGTAGTGTGGCAAAATGTACGGACACGTGCATTTGACGATTGGCTTCACAGTCGGGTATACAAGGGTTGTTGCGTTCTGTATTAGTGGAAAACAACTGCTGCACGTCTCCAAAAGTTATTGCCGCTTCCTCTGGAGATGGTCCATCAACTCGACAATGCTGTTTGTCACGGAGTGGTGGCTTTACGAAATTATGGCATGAAAGAGCGTGCTATTGTTCGGCAGTATGGCATCACTCAAGGTCAGGTGTCAAAGATCCTGAAACGAAATGCTCAGAGGGGTGTCCCTACTCCAATACCGAGGCCAGGATGTCCCCGCAGAACCACAAGGAGGGATAATCGCCAGCTGCACCGGTTAGTCCGCAATGGCCGTACCAAGTCAGCTAATCGGCTTCGGGCTGAGTGGCAGCAACGGACAAATGTCCCTGTATCCAGAAGGCTAGTCAACCAATGACTGGTTCAAGCAGGCTATCATGCCAGGTGTCCCCTGAGAAAGCCACGCCTGACCAGACAACACCGCCAGTGCTTATTGCAGTGGACCAGAGAGCACCGTCAATGGCAGCCAGGACACTGGAATCATGTGATCTTCAGTGACGAGTCTATATTTCTGGTCTATCGTCAAGATGACTGCGTCCGAGTGCGCAGACAAGTGCATGAAGCCTACAACAAAGATTGCATAGTGCCAAGAGTCCAAGCTGGAGGTGGTGGGGTGACCGTTTGGGCTGCTTTTCATGCAGGGGGCAAAACTGACCTGGCTGTTCTGAATGGAAACCTGAACCAGTTCAAGTACAGGGCCATTCTGGAAGAAACATTGCTTCCATTTGCTCGTGCAGCCTTTCGAGGAAACTTTGTCTTCCAAGATGACAATGCACGGCCTCATCGTGCTCGCATGATCCAACACTTTCTTGCTGACCGTGGTGTAGAGCATATGGAGTGGCCTGCCATGTCCCCGGATATGAATCCGAGAGAGCACTTGTGGGCAGAATTAACGCGTCAAATCGACCACTTGGACCAGCAGCCGACCTCTGCGTGAATTGCAGCAGGCTATTGTCACTGCGTGGCAAGCGATTCCTGTCCAAACCTTGGCAAATCTCATGAACAGCATGCCTCAACGTGTACGTGCTCTCCTGAATGCTCGTGGGGGTTACACAAAGTACTGAACTGTAATTTTACTGTCGGTAATCCCAGTCGTAATTTAACTTTTGTTTTTGTTAAAAAAAATTTTGGCTAATGTGCAAAATAAAGAGATACTTCTGGAAAACGTACAGAAGTTTAACACACTACTGTCCATGAATTGAGTTCGATATCAGTTTACATCACTTTATTTGTTTCGAAATGTCAAATGTGGTTTTTGTTTCTTTTAAAGGTCACATTAACAAAATCTAGAATAATTTCAGCATAATTCCAATGAACTTTTGGTTCTAAGACATCTTTAAAATTAAGTTCACCCCCACAAAAAAAATATTCCATATTAAATGCCAAGTCTGTATATATACACAAAGAATTAAGTTAAGCACCCCCCCGTTTTTTTACAACCTCGCACATTACAAGTTTGTTGTCGTCAAAACAGTGTAATATACCCATGATATTGCTATATTTTCTGGAGAAGTGATATTATGGTCACATAAAAACATAACAATCATGCCGTTTTCAATATTTTATTCTGAATAATTTAAGGTGAAATTTTTTGGGAATTTTAGGCATATTTTCACCTCAATTTAAGTATGGAGCTATAGGTCCATCACGGACAGTGTGGATGACGTTTATGTTTTCTAACGTACAGTCATTGTTCTGAGAAGACCTCTAGCGATCTTTGCGTCAATAACGTGTGTAGGACCCACGTGATCGGATCACTGACTCAACCAATCACTTTTTTTCACTTTGATCACTCAATTTCATCAATGGATAATTGCTAATGTCATACCTATCATTATTTGATCTCACATACCTTAGAATATATGCCAATGTATACATATACACAAAGAATATATATTAGGGGGTGCTTACCTTAATTCGTTGTGTAGGGGTGCTTAACTTAATTCTTTGTGTATATATATATACAGTGGGACCTCTAAATCCGAATTTAATTCGTTCCAGCGGCAGTTCGGATTGGGAAAAGTTCGGAATTAGAAACTATTTTCCTCATAAGAAATAATGGAAAGTGAATTAATCCATTCCTGGACCCCAAAAACCCATTATCAAGACACTGTTAACTGCAAATACACATGATTCAAGGTAAAATAAGATGAGTAAATGCCCTAAATATCAAATAATAATAATAATAAAAACAAGAAATAAATGTACTAACATGAAAATAACTGCATTTACCTTAGTGGAGAGTTCTGATGGTGCATGTGGAAGCTGGAGAGGAGGAAGGAGGGAGAGGGTTTTATTGCTTGGAAGGTGAGGCACCTTCCAAGCTAACATCAGATGACTGTGCTTCTGGTGTTTGCTCCTCACATGTGCCTGTGTTTTAGACCAATGGAAGCACAGTTCTTTAATTTCAGCACTGGAAATGTTACCACTAGCTCCCTCTTCCTCCTCTGAAGAAATTTCCACTGCCACTTCTTCTTGCTGCATCTTGTGGAGGTGCTGAAGTTCGTCTGTGGTGAGTTCCTTGTTGTGATCCTCCACTAACTCCTCCACATCCTCTTCACTCACCTCCAAGGCCATGGACTGACCCAATGCTACAATAGCAGGCACAATAGGTTCTTCAAAGCCTTCAAAATCTCTCCCTGCAACACAATCAGGCCAGAGTTTCTTCCAGGCAGAGTTCATTGTCCTCAGAGACACTTCCCTCCATGCTTTGTCAATGATTCTTAGGCAATGGAGGATATTATAATGATCCTTCCAAAAGTCTCTGAGGGTCAGTTCAGCGGGAGCAGGCGTGGGTGATGCTGCCCGAAGATGCGCGGGAAATATGAATGTCGCTCGCGGCGGGATATATGAATGACGCTAACGCTATGTTGGCGGTTCGGTTATAGAAATACATTCGGAATTAGGGACAAAATTTTCTCGAATTTACGGTTCGGAATTAGAGTAGTTCGAGATGAGGGGCGTTCAGAATTAGGGGTCACTACTGTATGTGTGTGTGTGTATATATATATATATATATATATATATATATATATATATATATATATATATATATTGTTACGGATACGGGGGACGGCTCTCCCATTAGCAAGGGGTGATTAGCCCCTTGTCCTGTTAAGCTGGCCGTCTCCCCGGTCCTGGTACTTGTAACGCTCTCCCGCGGGATGGAACGGATCAGGGTTATGGGTCCAGGGATTATCCCGAATACCTTTATCCATCCCTCCGCAGACCAGGGAGACAAGTACCGCTCGAACCCCGGTTTTAGATGGACTAGTTGCCGAGCGGTTTTAGCAACCCGAAGTTCGAGCCATTAACAGTACTAAACCCGATTCCGAACGTTGGCCAAATAGTGCCACAGGTATTCAATGAAGGAAATCACTAAAGCGACCGAATGTGAAGAAGAAGACGAAGGTAGGAAGAACAAATATAATTTATTACTATTATTTACACAATCAAAGAAACCAAGGAAGAAGGAAGGACAATAAAATAAAGACAGAAAGAATGGAAGGAGACACAGTGCAAATATTAACTTATTCTAAACAGGCTTAACTTATACCCCAGGACAAGACACACAGAACAAACTCACGTACACAGTAGGATGGAATGGCAGGAACGAATGCTGGAGGGAGAGGAAGGGTCAGGTCCATGCAAACGGCAGGGCTGGAGGTGACAGCTCCGCCTCCTCGCACTCTGGTTCACAGAACGGGCGACAGGGAGATCCGAGGACCGTGGGACGTCGAGGTTCGCGTGCGCGCACTTGCTGTTCCTTCGAGTGCTGGTTGGTACCGCGAGCAGGGCGTGCCGATTCTCATTCGCCTTGTGCTCCTTGGCTATGCTCTTTCCTTTCCAGAACTCCCTCTCTCCTCCTCTGAACTGAACTCCGGTGGACTGCTCTTGTCACGCATCTGCCACATCCACCGCCTCTCTCTCAAAATGCTTGCGCAGGCGCTTTTATAACGCGCTTTTAGATCAACCCGCGCCACGCCCGTGATGGTATTTCCCCAGCCCTGGTTGGCTGGTCAGGGCTCGCTGGCTCCACCCTTTTGATGACGATGGGTGGGCAACGCCCGTGATTTGGCTCCTCCCCCTTCTTCTCCGAGATTACCTCATGGCTAATGGAGTCTTGCGGCGATGGAAAACCACTCGCACCGCTGGGATGAAAACGAAAGGGGACCTAGCTTATTTGACTTCGGTGCAATGGAGTATCAATTAATGGAAGACACAGCCTTAATCTAATACACATAATAAGGAGATAACTACTGAACAAGGAGGAAATCTATGATTTGCTACGTGATTGTATATGGAATAACTACGGGCACGACCTTTGACCTTTATACACCAAATGGAGGAAGGAGGGAGATATTTTCCAACAACAAAAAAAAAACACAATTCTCAAATCCATAACACTGCACCCTCCTCTTAGACACGTTCCGGGCCTATTAACTTTTACCTCTAGTGTGGCACGTAGGTGTAGTTCCCTCTACATTTAACCTGACCCTGAGTGTGACAGTTTTAAAACATAAATAAATATGTCCCGCTGCTCCATTGCACCCTGCCTCACAGACTCACGCCCACAGCTAACCGAATTGCGGAATTGTCTTCAAACTACAACATGAACGATGGGGGAGCATTATTTACAGTTACTCTACTTGTATTTACAAAACGCAACCCAGGACCTGCAATTGTTCTTTTGGGGTGGGGGGGGGGGGGGAGACAGCCTGTGCTGCATCGACGGCTTCAACGCACCAGAAAGCACCAAAACACCATCAAGCACCAATCGGTGCACAGTCACCACAGTTCATAATAAAAATAAACCAACAAACCCTGCTGGTGGTCTTGCTCTTCGGCTCCCTCTGCTGGCTAATACTCTTCCCGATGTTGTCAACTTGCTCTTCTTGCTGGCGGCCTATTTGGTGGAAATAAAACTTGCACAAAACGTGTCCATTGTTGTTATTTATGGCCCACAGGGCCGACTAGGGGTGGTTCACCTGTAGGGCATAGGTGCCACGTGACCGAGGTCCGCAAGCAAGATCTCGGGCCATCATGGCCAGTTCCAGCAGAGGGGCCATGCCCCAACCCGTAGGGTCCGTGAGTGGTGCTCAGCCACAGATATGTTGTCCATACGTGGTGCATCGATGCAGACAGCTGGTTGCGGGAGTTTCGGGCACACAATGGCAGACTCCCACACGCTCCCCTCGGCACTCAGTGGCGCACAGTCCTCGGGTGGGAGACAGGGGGGGGGGGGGGGAAGAAGACAGATGAGCGAGGGGTAAGGTCACAAGGGTACACATCAATAAAGGCAATGTAAGGTGAGGTGCGTCTGGAGACTGAGCGGAGAAAAGCTCGTCCCTACCGTACGTCACCACCCCTGTTACCTACTCTACCCTTGCCCTTACCCCATATGTACAAAAATCTACACATTTACAAATTTGTCTCCACTGTCACGTCTTGCCCATATTTCCCCTACACCAAATTCGTCCCCACAATCCCTCTAACCAAAATTTGCCATCACCAATTCATCATAAATCCTCATAAGGAGGGGGAGATGGAACAACAGTGCAATGTCACACCCACGTCATGATGCATCTCACAATCCAAAACATTTGCACAAAAATAACAAAAACATGGCATGGTGCGGAGTTTTGTTCACCTCAGGTGAGTGGATGTAGATGGTGCGAGGAGATCTCCAACTACCTTCTAAATGACTTTAATACACTTTACACTACCCGGGGTCTTTCCCTGCAAAACCATTGGCCATCTTACACTCTATGCGGTTTTAATAACCAAATTCCCATTAACCAAACTGTGGTGCTTATCAATTTGGGGTCTCACTCCCCCGATTCAACTCCCTGTGCCTTCGCACAATTTCCGGGCTGGGTCGTGCAGCTCTCCCAGCAGGTATACCCACCTGCACACCTCCACCACTGTAGTTGCCTCCGAGCTTACCTGCTCCTTATCCTAACCTATCTACCTGGGGAAGGCCCTCTGGCGCTCTCCCCACTCGGTGCCCTCTGGCACTGGGCTACCCGGGTCCGTCCTCCGGATCCTCGGGCCCCATCCACAACTCTACCGTCTCCCAGAGCCCACCTACGGCCTCACCTGGCCGACATCCCAACAGTGGCGGAGTGTTCAACCAACTACACACACTAACAGGCCACACGCCCAGCCATTTCCACGACACTAATGCACCCATCCAAACACCATTCTTCCACCACGCATTACAGATGCCAATATCCAACCACAATTTACCTGTACCCTCTACATAACACTTACACTACCCTCCCCGCGTATTCGTGATAGGGGTCCACTCTTCCCCCATTCACACCTTCGCACCATCCACTCAACTCCACAGCTTCCACCATACTCACTCCATACCATCCATTCCATACTCCATATATTCCATACTCCATACACCTGTTCAGTTGCACACCTGTGCAATCACTCCTGGTTCTTCCGGCACCCTCCTTCCTCCCAGGACCATTTGGTCAACACAACACTCAATCACCACTACTCAGTCATACACTGCTCCATACACTTTCGATTCTCTAACACACGGCATCATCTTATCTAACTACTCCCCTCTGGAACTTGCGCTTCCCAGCCGCCCCTTTAAACTATTGCGCTCCCTCGTCATTATCATCCAACTACCCTCTCTATGTCCCCACTGCCTGTCCAATGTCACTACCTAACCTTACCGTTACCTATGGTCATCTTCTCTAGATCCCTATCATTATCCTAACCCTCCCGGGCTAGTTTTCACTGCCAAACCCCATAAAACTACTGCTCCTTTGCCCCCGCTATGTGAGAGATGGCAAAGTTGCCATCCCACCACATCGGGCATCTTCTACTATCAATTTGGCTCATCCAATTGCAACCAATCAAAATTTTTCCAATTACTGCCAATTATCAAATTTTGCTTTTCAAATTTCGGATCAAAAACACTTTCATTATCACAGTCCGCTATACTTGAGCCTCGGTGCGTCGTTATATTTTCAAAGCTCGGCTTCGCAAAGCCGAGCAATGAACGCGGGTGGTTTGTTGCCTGCAGTTGGATCCGTCCGGCATTCACGATTCTGGGGAAGAGGCATGCTCGGGCCGAGGTTCCACGCATCATCGCAGCTCGGAACCTTGCGTTCTCTGGCCCGACGACCGAGGCTCGCCCGGTCGGAACCCCGTCCCCGCTAGGGGGCGAAGGTCCGACCCGGCTCCCCTCCCCCGGAATCGTGCCGATTGCCTCTCTGACGCGGCTCCGACCATTCAGTGCGGGGCCCGGCCCGAATCGTGCACGACGCTCCGAAGCGGGGCGACGCAGCATCGATCCGCGCGAAGCTTCGCATCCAACAAAGCGCGATCCGCGCGGAGCTTCACATCCAAAAAAGCGCGCCGCGCACCGAGCGCTCACATCGGCTATCCGTCGCCCTAAACGCTGCCCCGGTCAACGTCGATGCTTCACTCGCATACGCGACCCATGTCACACTCACAAAACCTGGCGTCTCGGCACCTCCAGTGCATCCCACACACGATTGCACACCATTGCACATCCATTGCACATTGCAAACGTCGCACTTATAACCATATATCTCTAAACGCGATATTTACGATGTCGATGTGTACGTAAAAGTGACAAAAAATACAGTGAATCACGCAGTGGAATTCACTGCTGTGGTTTGTAAAATTCAAAATATGTAAAAATGGTTTCCCGAAGATATAGAAAATCAAAATTCCGTTTCTTGGTTAATTTGGGGGCGTAGAAATTAAATCTGAAGTCACTTTTGTCCTACGTCCTTTCGTTTAGCCGCAAATGGCGTTTGAAAATGCACAAACGGCATGTTGTTATAAGTTGGCAAACTGATATAAATGGCAAACGGTTATAAGTGCGAAATGATTGCACATCCATTCCACCACCGCACTCCCTGTTACACACCACACCTCTCACGCACCCCTCTTGCGCACACTCGCCGTTCGCACACTTCCGTCCACACCTCTCCTCCGTTACGTCCTCCGTAACACTCACCATGGGCGTGCACTCTTGCATCCACCCACTAACGCGCTCCGATGTGCCCTCCCGCACACGCGCCACAACCACCTCAGGTGTGCTCCCTCGCACACATTCGACCATTCCAGGTGTGCATTCTCGCACACTCTTACCGTTCATCCCATACGTGCATCCTCGCACGCACTCGGTTTTACACTCGCGCTCCGATGTGCATTCTCGCTCCCACTCGGTTTCACTCCCACACTTTATAACATGCTCACTCTTTGACGCACACTTTTTCCTCACACGCGCGTCATTTCCACTCACACAGGACCCTTCACGAATGCCCGGGTGCCATATCGATCCCAAGCGCGCGACAATTCTCTTCGCGCCAGACATCCTCTTACAAAATCTCCCGGCACCACATACAGCCCGTCTCACCTTCGGGGTTCTTCTTCTTCCCTGCACCAACACCTGCAAATCTTTATAAGGATTAGCAAGTACGGCATCAGGATGTGAACTTAGACTTTGTGCACAATCCATTTCTCCCTCCAACTGGTGCTTTTTTAATTCTCCCGTCTCTACAAGCCCGATTTTAACTATTTATTTTTCTTTAACGACCGCTGGTTTTAATAAAATTCCCTCTACCTCAGCGGTCGCCGGCTGCCACATACCTCGTGTTGCGATTTCTACCCCAGTCCAGTTACCTGTGCCTTTCTCCACTTCGCCCAACCAGTGCTTCTCGAACCGCGTTACCTCGTCGTGCACCCTTGGGACCTCCTCGCTCGACATGCGATCCACGTCTTCCCCCATTTTTTAAATTTTGTCACCCATTCCGTTTCCAAATCCTTCCAGGTTACCACTTAGTTCTTCCCTCATTTCTTTCATTTCCCCGTTAAATTTATTCCTTTCTTCACTCTGCTCGGCCATGTACGCCAGGCATTGCGTCATGAATAGGCCCCAGTCTGTTGGCACCACGGGCTCGGCTGCCGCGCGCTCGTGCGAGGCGCCATTTTGTGCGCCTGAACCCTCGTGCGCAAGGGCGCCATCTTGTGTACCTGATACCTCCTCAACCACATCATCATTTCTCTCCTCCATTTCTTCCCTCTGGTCCTGGGTTACCCCTAACCCCTCTTCTAATTCCCCCACCGGCATCCCGTCACCTTGACCATCCATGGCACGACTCAATTTGGGATGTTAAACAAAATTTCGGCCACTCATAATTTCGATCAAATTTTTTTTTAGATGTTTAAAAATTTGGTTCAGCCCTCGAATCTCACCCCCAGACACCAATTGTTAAGGATGTGGGGGACGGCTCTCCCGTTAGCAAGGGGTGATTAGCCCCTTGTCCTGTTAAGCTGACCGTCTCCCGGTCCTGGTACTTGTAACGCTCTCCCGCGGGATGGAACGGATCAGGGTTATGGGTCCAGGGTTTATCCCGAATACCTTTATCCGTCCCTCCGCAGACCAGGGAGACAAGTACCGCTCGAACCCCGGTTTTAGATGGACTAGTTGCCGAGCGGTTTTAGCAACCCGAAGTTCGAGCCATTAACAGTACTAAACCCGATTCCGAACGTTGGCCAAATAGTGCCACAGGTATTCAATGAAGGAAATCACTAAAGCGACCGAATGTGAAGAAGAAGACGAAGGTAGGAAGAACAAATATAATTTATTACTATTATTTACACAATCAAAGAAACCAAGGAAGAAGGAAGGATAATAAAATAAAGACAGAAAGAATGGAAGGAGACACAGTGCAAATATTAACTTATTCTAAACAGGCTTAACTTATACCCCAGGACAAGACACACAGAACAAACTCACGTACACAGTAGGATGGAATGGCAGGAACGAATGCTGGAGGGAGAGGAAGGGTCAGGTCCGTGCAAACGGCAGGGCTGGAGGTGACAGCTCCGACTCCTCGCACTCTGGTTCACAGAACGGGCGACAGGGAGATCCGAGGACCGCGGGACGTCGAGGTTCGCGTGCCCGCACTTGCTGGTCCTTCGAGTGATGGTTGGTACCACGAGCAGGGCGTGCCGATTCTTATTCGCCTTGTGCTCCTTGGCTATGCTCTTTCCTTTCCAGAACTCCCTCTCTCCTCCTCTGAACTGAACTCCGGTGGACTGCTCTTGTCACGCATCTGCCACATCCGCCGCCTCTCTCTCAAAATGCTTGCGCGGGCGCTTTTATAACGCGCTTTTAGATCAACCCGCGCCACGCCCGTGATGGTATTTCCCCAGCCCTGGTTGGCTGGTCAGGACTCGCTGGCTCCACCCTTTTGATGACGATGGGTGGGCAACGCCCGTGATTTGGCTCCTCCCCCTTCTTCTCCGAGATTACCTCGTGGCTAATGGAGTCTTGCGGCGATGGAAAACCACTCGCACCGCTGGGATGAAAACGAAAGGGGACCTAGCTTATTTGACTTCGGTGCAATGGAGTATCAATTAATGGAAGACACAGCTTTAATCTAATACACATAATAAGGAGATAACTACTGAACAAGGAGGAAATCTATGATTTGCTACATGATTGTATATGGAATAACTACGGGCACGACATTTGACCTTTATACACCAAATGGAGGAAGGAGGGTGATATTTTCCAACAACAAAAAAAAAAAACACAATTCTCAAATCCATAACAATATATATATATATATATATATATATATATATATATATATATATATATATATATGCATGCTCGCATCACCACGCGTCGTTACTGAGCAACAGGCTTATTTTAGCTGAGGATAATGACTGTACCTGAGGTGCTGTGTTGTCATGATTTACACCAATCATAATACAAACAATTATTTTGCACAAAATTTGTTGTAGTGTTTGTGATATTACATTTTTATAAGCAATTTAGGTTGAAGATTTAGGTTGAAAAAAATCTATAAAATTCAAAAAACAACCCCTCAGGACATACATACGGAAGGGGTAGGTGCAGACTGGAAGTTTGGGACATTTACACCTCACCACCACATAATTCAAAACACCACACCACCACATAATTCAAAACACCTCACCATCACGTAATTAAAAACACCTCACCACCACGTAATTCAAAACACCTCACCACCACGTAATTCAAAACACCTCACCACCACGTAATTCAAAACACCTCCACCACCAAGTAATTCAAAACTCCTCATCCCCATGTAATATAAAATACCTCACCCCCACGTAATTTAAAATACCTCACCACCACATAATCCAAAACACCTCACCCCCATGTAATTCAAAACACCTTACCACCATGTAATTCAAAACACCTCACCACCACGTAATTCAAAACACCTCACCACCACATAATTTAAAACATCTCACCACCATGTAATTCAAAACACCTTACCACCATTTAATTCAAAACACCTTACCACCATGTAATTCAAAACACCTCACCACCACGTCATTTAAAACACCTCACCACCAAGTAATTCCAAACACCTCACCACCAAGTAATTCCAAACACCTCACCATCACGTAATTCAAAACACCTCATCACCACGTGATTTAAAAACACCTCACCGCCACGTCATTTAAAAACACCTCACCACCACATAATTCAAAATACCTCACCACCACCACGTTATTAAAAACACTTCACAACCACAGAAACAAAAGTTTCAGGGAGTAGTTCAATGACAACAGACACTGCCCAGATATGTAGATATATAGATAGATGACTGTACCTGAGTTGCTGTTTTGTCATGGTTTACAGTTTACACCAATCATAATTCAAACAATCATAATGCACAAATGTATTTGTAATTTTTTTGTTTGTTTTTTTGTTTTTTTGTATACAAGATCGAGGCTCGTGAAAGAGCTAACATTAATCACACAAAAAGACAAACCGACACACAAAACACAAAAAACAAGGGGAGCGGCAGACAAGATGGGGAGAGAGGGGGAAGGACACAAAAGAGAGGGGGAAGAGGGGGAAGGACACAAACACAACATTTGAGAGCAGGGACATCGGGAGGACTTGGGGGGAGGTGGGAGAGGAATAAAACATATGAACACTGCAAGGACTCTGGGGTGAATTACCGGGGGTAGAAGAGATCAAGGTTTTCGATGGGGGAAGATAAGAGATGGTGGTGAACAGCTGTTTTAAATACATGATATTACATTTTATAAACAATTGAAGTTGGGAAAAAAATTATTCCCCAAAAAATCCCCCCCCCCCCCCCCACCAAAATAATAATTGCAACATTTTTCAAAAGAAATACCCTTAGGACATACCGACAGGAGAGGTAGGTACACACCAGAAGTTTGGTAGGATTTCACAAAAGTTTGAGGAAGTAGTTCAGTGACAACACAACACAGGACAACACAGACACTGTGCAGATATATATATACTGTATGTAGATATATACTGTATATAACGTATTGTCGCGCGATTGCCCCTTGGTTAAGACCGTGGGATCATGGATAGCCTGAACGAGCTTTAACTCCGAGGCGACGATCAATTGCGGATTTGACTATGCCAGCACGACAGGAAGAAGGAAGAGAAAGAAGCGGCGATCTCTTACCTGACGCGTTCCGAACAGTCTTCAACCCTGCAAATTAATGAATCAAACAAAACGGGGTTTTGAGTAGAAAGGGAAAATAATACCAGGGTTTATTCAAAATAAATATCGGGACAGGGAAACTCGAATATAAAAAACTAAATCCTACATCGGGATCCCGCACACCTCACTTCACATACAAGACAAGGGAAATCAGTAAATAAAAGAAACGTTGTTTGTGCGTTTGTGGATGTGAGCTTATCTGCGCCTGGCAGTGTGAGGGATCGTCTGGCTCAAGTGCGTCGTCCGACGCAGCTCCGGTTGGCGTGAACTGCCTGGCCCTCGGCGCACCTGCTCGTCAGCGCTCCAAAGTAAGCCCCGCTCGTCGTTCGCACACTAACGCATGGAAGAGAATCGACGGCGTTACTTCTCTCAACCGCCTTTTCAACTGCTCATTCCTCCACCAGGTCCGACGCAAGAGAAAGCCCAGCGCGAAGGGACAATCAGGAGCAAGATAGCGAGGGAAGAGAGCGAGGGAAGAGCACGAGGGAAGAGAAAGCGAACAGAGCAAAATGCCGGCGAGCGAGTCGTTTTGTGACTCGCGGTGTGACGTCAGCCCTTTCGCTCTCCCAACCAGTGCCTCGTTTCTTGATGGTCTTTTCACACCTTCTGACGTCACCGGCGCTTGGCCTTCAATCAGCAACCTGCTTCTAAGTAGTCGTTTTGCACCTTCCGCACTGATTGGCCGAATGTTCGTGCCTTCCGCACTGATTGGCCGAGGTGTCAACTGTCGGTGGCCAATCAGTGTGCCGATCCTTTACCTTTCTTACCCTCCAATCACGGGGAGGCTTTTTGTCCCTTCCCCGACCGATTACACGTTCTCCTGGGCGTGGCTCCAGCCTGCCTGGCACGATGTTTGTCGCCCATGGTGGCGTACTGTGTGGCTGCTGCCTGTTGGTTCTTCCAAAGTCATTGTGTTGGCGGGGGAATTATTTAATGTGTGGTGCGCTAACGGGCCTATCTAATGTCTGTGGGATGTATTGCCATAAGAGACACTGGGATGCTCACTGAGGGAACGACACACAAGGGAATTTTACCCATAATCCCTCTACTAATTGGCATGCCCCACCTCCTCGTAACATGGACAAAGATACAAGCTTAATCCGACATTCGGGCTCCAGAACCTATTACATCTAGATTCGCTATCACGACAGCCAGACACATTCCTATGCAGATCTACCTGGATCTAGAAAATCCGCTACCCCTAATTTCCATAACAGTATATATAACATGTATACATAACATGTATATATACATATCTATATATATATCTGTGCAGCGTCTGTCCTGTCCTGTGTTGTCTTGTGTTGTGTTGTCTTGTCACTGAACTACTTTCTCAAACTTTTGTGAAATCGTACCAAACTTCTGGTATGCACATATCTCTCCCGTCGGTATGTCCTAAGGGTATTTTTTTTGAAAAATTTTCAAAATTCTTTTTGTTTGTTTTTTGGAATTTTTTAGGGAAAATTTTTTTTCCCCAACTTTCATTGCTTATAAAATGTGATATCACGTATATTACAAATACATTTGTGCAAAATAATTGTTTGAATTATGATTGGTTTAAACCACGACAAAATAGCAACTCGGGTGCAGTCATTTATCTTTTTTTCTACACATCTGGGCAGTGTCTGTGTTGTCACTTAACGACTCCCTCAAACTTTTGTTTCCGTGGGTGTGGTGTTTTTAATAACGTTGTGGTGGTTTTGAATCACGTGGTGGTGAGGTATTTTGAATTATGTGGTGGTGAGGTATTTTGAATTATGTGGTGGTGAGGTGTTTTTAAATCACATGGTGGTGAGTTGTGTTTTGATTTACGTGGTGGTGAGGCATTTATATTTACGTGGTGGTGAGGCATTTATATTTACGTGGTGGTGAGGTGTTTTGAATTACGTGGTGGTGAGGTGTTTTGAATTACTTGGTGGTGAGGTGTTTTTAAATGACGTGGTGGTGAGGTGTTTTTTAAACATGTTTTATGGCTGTGAGGTGTTTTTAATTTTGTGGTGGTGAGGTGTTTTTATTACGTGTTTTATGGCTGTGAGGTGTTTTTAATTTTGTGGTGGTGAGGTGTTTTTATTACGTGTTTTATGGCTGTGAGGCGTTTTTATTACGTGTTTTATGGCTGTGAGGTGTTTTTAATTTCGTCGTGGTGAGGTATTTTTATTACGTGTTTTATGGCTGTGAGGTGTTTTTATTACGTGTTTGATGGCTGTGAGGTGTTTTTAATTTCGTGGTGGTGAGGTGTTTTTATTACGTGTTTTATGGCTGTGAGGTGTTTTTATTACGTGTTTGATGGCTGTGAGGTGTTTTTAATTTCGTGGTGGTGAGGTGTTTTTATTACGTGTTTTATGGCTGTGAGGTGTTTTTATTACGTGTTTTATGGCTGTGAGGTGTTTTTATTACGTGTTTTATGGCTGTGAGGTGTTTTTAATTTCGTGGTGGTGAGGTATTTTTATTACGTGTTTTATGGCTGTGAGGTGTTTTTATTACGTGTTTGATGGCTGTGAGGTGTTTTTAATTTCGTGGTGGTGAGGTGTTTTTATTACGTGTTTTATGGCTGTGAGGTGTTTTTATTTCGTGTTTTATGGCTGTGAGGTGTTTTTATTACGTGTTTGATGGCTGTGAGGTGTTTTCAATTTCGTGGTGGTGAGGTGTTTTTAATGTTGTGGTGGTGAGGTGTTTTTATTACGTGTTTTATAGCTGTGAGGTGTTTAAATGACTTGGTGGTGAGGTGTTTTGAATTACTTGGTGGTGAGATGTTTTGAATTACTTGGTGGTGAGATGTTTTGAATTACTTGGTGGTGAGATGTTTTATATTACGTGGTGGTGAGGTGTAATCGTCCCAAACTTCCAGTCTGCACTTACCCCTCCCCTATGTGTGTGCTGAGGGGTTCTTTCTTGAAAAAAAAAACATTCAACCTAAATTGCCTATAAAAATGTAATATCACAAACACAACAAATACATTTGTGCAAAGTAATTGTTTGTATTATGATTGGTGTAAATCATGACAACACAGCAACTCAGGTACAGTCATTAGCCTCAGCTAAAATAAGCCCGTTCCTCTGTAACGACGCTTGGTGAGGCGAGTGCAGCGAGCCGAGCCAAGCTAGTATATATATATATTGTTACAGACGTGGCTTAGATGTTAGTTTACCGAGCGGTTTTGGTATGACCACGTCTGCACAAGTTACCGATTATACTCGACGTTGACGAAGCCGCGCCACGCTGGCTCAATAAGAAAAAGAAGACACCCGGCTGGATTACAATAACACAATACGACACCAATGTTTCGATTCTCAAGTATATTCGTACGGAAAAGGTTAGATTACAGGGGCTAGAGGTATATTACAGGAAGACAGGCACTTAGACACACTCTTATATTAACCCCGGACAGACGACAGACACACGGGACAACGGCTGACTCACACGGGGGTTTGATGGCTAGGAAAGGCGGGTAGCGATGGCTCCAGGTGCACCTGGGCTCAAAGGGCAGAATCGACTCGGTCCGGTCCAGAGATGCGGGGAGGTCGCAGCGCTCGGATGGCGTCTTGTCTGCTCAAGCTGGGGGCGCATCTGACTCAGCGCTCGCAGGTGGCTTTCCTTCTCCAAGCTGGGTGCGCATCTCACGTCCATCCGGTGCGGGGCCGCGTATATCCGGCGGGGAGTGACACGCCCTCGGCTCGTTAGCTCCGCCTCGTGGAATCGGCACGTTGCTTCTCATTGGGTGCGTGCGGGGGGTTTACCAGGCTCCGCCCTTGACGAGGAGCTGACAAGGAGCCCCTTCGTGGTAACCCCGTGGAGCGCATGGTCTATGGCGTTAATCGAGCCGGTGTGAGGACGCATCCTCCCCCGCTCCGCCGCCATCTCCTCTGTTGTTGTTGTAATTGTTGGGGAATAAGATGGAAGGAGGTATGGGAAAGGTCCTAAACTCACTACTGATGCCATATAATCACATTCTGGTGCAACGAAGAGTCATAATTAATGGAGACGAGGCCTTAACTGACATAGAATAAGAATAACTAGGAAGATGTCCGAAAGTTGTCTACGTGTGGTGCGGTGGACCTGGGCACGACATTTAATGGGGGAATAAGGGGAAGGTCGGCTCTACTGATTGTTATTTACATGCAATGGGACTAGGGAATGGGGGATTGGGGAAAGTTGGGGAGTATTGGAGAAAATAGGGGAATATTTACAAGCGGATATGGAGGCCAAATTCCATATTCGCAACATTGCACCCTTCTCTACCCTCGGGGCGTCC
The DNA here is from genome assembly GCF_964187855.1 of Myxine glutinosa. Lineage (NCBI taxonomy): Eukaryota > Metazoa > Chordata > Myxini > Myxiniformes > Myxinidae > Myxine > Myxine glutinosa. The sequence continues at coordinate 36,815 of NW_027618821.1, read as the reverse complement.
CGACCCGATAAATTTTTACCTACTTTAGTGTGGCACGCAATGTAGTTCCCTCTACTATTAACTCTACCCTGAGTGCGACAGTTTTACAGATATTCACAAATGAGTAAATATGTCCCCCTGCGACGTTGCACCCTTCTCCTCACAGAAACACACCCACAGGATAACCGAATCCGGAAAGAATTCTCAAACTAAACATACAGCCGGTAGGGAGCATTATTTACAAGATTACGCTGATATCTACACTACGATCCAGGACCTGTCTTTGGAGGAACACATGCAGATGTTATGCATAGAGAGAGCGCGCTTGCCAGCATCGATACACCAACCCACGAGTGCTCTGTGGCCGACGGCCTTTAATCACGTGCAGAGCACCCTTTCCCAGCATCAAAAGCACCACCCCACCACCAATCGGTGCAGTCACCATTGTTCAATGAAATAAAAATAAATGCGACAACCCCTAACCCTGCAGGTGTCTCTTGCTCTTCGTGTGGCCTTCAGTGGTGTTAACTATTAGTGGTTCACCTGTATGGCATAGGTGCCACGTTGATCCATAGGTCCATCCCCGGGTGGTGCTTGGCCGCAAACGAACTGCGGTCCATTGTGGGTGGCCACAAACATTGCGGTCCATATGGTGTATCGATCCCGGCAGCAAACAGCGAAAGTGCAGGCCCACAACTGCGCAGCCAGCACCTCTCTCTCCTCTCTCTCTACCCCAAAGCCAGATCCTCGGAGGTGGGAGACAAAAGAAGAAACAAGCGAGTAAGGTGGTAAGGGCGCAAAAGTGCACGCAATGTAAGGTGATGCACACTGGGGGCACATGGGAACCAGGTGAGACAGGTACGTTCATATCGTACGCCCCCCCCCCACCAGGTAACCTACATGGCCCCTCCCTTACCCCTTACTGTATCCACAAAACACAACACTACCCATAAACATCTACTTTACAAATCAACAAACATCCCTACTGTCTTCCCCATTCCTCCCATAAACCAAATTCGTCTTCTCTCCCTCCTAACCAATCAAATTTGCCATTTTCAACTCTCATCAAAATTTGCCATCTCCAACTGCACATCAAAATTTGCCATTACCAATTCATCATCAGTCCCTCCTAGGGAGGGAGAGATGGAATCACCCCAATGTCTCATCCACGTCGTGATGCGTCTCACAAATCCACAGCAATCTCATTTCCTGCAACAAAACAAAGAAAACACAGGTGTGGAGTCATCATCATCACCACAGGTAAGTGGCTGCGTATGGTGCGACAGGTTCATCAATCCTAACTATCTCCTAAATGACTTTAACAACTTTACACTACCCGGGGTCTTTCTCCGGCCAAACCATTGGCCCTCTTACACTATGGGTTCTAAAAACCAATTCCCATTGGCCAACTGTGGTGCGCTTCAATTTGGGGTCTCACTCCCCCGATTCATCTCCCGGTGCCCTCGCACAATTTCTGGGCTGCGGCGTGTACCTCTCCCAGTGGGTCTACCCACCTGCACACCTCCACCACTGCAGTTGCCTCCGAGCTTACCTGCTCCTTGCCCTAACCTAACTACCTGGGGAAGGCCCTCTGGCACTCTCCCCACTCGGTGCCCTCTCTGGCACTGGGCTACCCGGGTCCGTCCTCCGGATCCTCGGGCCCCATCCACAACTCTACTGGCTCCCAGAGCCCACCTGCGGCCTCACCTGGCCGACATCCTCACAGTGGTGGAGTGCTCAACCAACTACACACACTAACAGGCTACACGCCCAGCCATTTCCACAACACTAATGCACCCATTCACAACACCATTCTGCAACCGCACCACAAGTGCCAATATCCAACCACAATTTACCTGTACCCTCTACCTAGCACTTACACTACCCGCCCCGGGTACTCGTGAAAGGGGTCCACTCTTCCCCCATCCACACCTTCGCACCATGCACACCACTCCGTACCACTTACTCCAACTTTCTCCACACACCTGTACTTGCACACCTGTGCTCTCACACCTGGTGCCACCGGCACCCTTCTCTCCCCAAGCGCATTCGCGCTGATCCACAACACTCACTACTCATACACTGCTCCACACACCTGTCCAGTTGCACACCTGTGCAATCACACCTGTTCAATCCTCACACACACAGCATCATCTCAGCTAACTACTCCCTTCTGAAACTTGCGCTTCCCAGTCGTCCCTTTAACTATTGCGCTCCCACGTCATTATCATCCATACTAATCTACCTGCGTCCCCACTACAGGTATCAGTCACTAACTAACCTTAACGTCACCTAATGTCAATCTCTTCTAGATCCCTATCATTATCCAAGCCCTCCCTGGCTCGGTTGTCATAGCCACCCCATAAACTATTGCGCATTTGCCCCCACATGGGAAAGGTGGCAGGGATGCCACCCTTACCCACCGGGCCTATTGCTCACTACCAATTTTGCACATCAAATTTCAACAAATCAAAAATTTGCCAATCACTGCCCATCATCTGCCAATCACTACTGCCAATCCCTTGCCAATCATCAAATTTTGTTTTTCTCCAATTTTGGGTCCAAAACACTAACCTCATCACCCAGTCGACTCACTAATACCTCTCGGTGCGCCAATCCCTGTCCAAAGCCCGGCTTCGTAAAGCCAAGCAATGGATGCTGGTTGTTTTGTGCCAGCGGCTGGACACGTCCGGCACTCGGTGCAGGGAAGGAGGTTTACCCGGGCCGAGGTCCCACACATCACCTCGGCGTGGAGCCATCCAATGTCCCGATCTCGACCTGCCGGCACGTCTCAACAAAACGTGGTCGCCATAACGACCCTTCCTATCGGGCTGCCCGCTCCGCCTAGTGGAGCACGGACGCGGCCGTTCAAAGCGAGGCCCAGCACGCACCGAGGGCCTGCTTCGGCTAAAAGTCGCTCTAACCTCTAACCCGTGTAACGTCGATGCTTCACCTGGACGCTTACACCCCGCAGCCCGTTCCTTGCTCACACCTCCAGCCGTTTCCATGCTCCTTGTACCGTTCCTTACACACCCAGGCACACCCATTCCACTCACAGCCTTGGTCACACACCTGACCACCGAACACTTTGGCACACATCCGTTGGTAGCACACCACACCAACACACCTCTTCGCGCCCCCTCCTCTGTCACCTCCTCTGTGACAATCACAGGTGTGCCCTCATTCGCACACCCATCCACGTGCCTCACCACCAACTCCAGCGTGCATTCCCACTCACGCTCTACCATTCCAGGTGTGCATCCTTCCATCCCAGGTGTACATCCTCGCTCACCTGTCACAACTAACTCACGCTCCTTGTCACTCTCACTACTTTCACCTCCATTCCTGACAGCGCACTCACCCTTACTCTTGACAGCGCACTCTTTCCCCATGCACCTGTCCGTTACACACCTTCCTCGCGCACACTCTCCCGTTACACCCTCTGTAACACTCACCACAGGTGGACACTCTTCCTTACTTCTGACAGCGCACTCTTTCCTCATGCACCTGTCCGTCACACACCTTCCTCGCGCACACTCTCCCGTTACACCCTCTGTAACACTCACCACAGGTGGCCACTCTTCCTTACTTCTGACAGCGCACTCTTTCCTCATGCACCTGTCCGTCACACACCTTTCTCGCGCACACTCCTGCGCACACTCTCCCGTCACACCCTCTGTAACACTCACCACAGGTGGACACTCTTCCTTACTTCTGACAGCGCACTCTTTCCTCATGCACCTGTCCGTCACACACCTTTCTCGCGCACACTCCTGCGCACACTCTCCCGTCACACCCTCTGTAACACTCACCACACCACGCTTCCACGTGCTCCCTCGCACACACGCTACGACCGACTCACTCTCGCCAGCACACTCACTCCTTGGCACGCACTTTTTCCTCACACACCCCAGAGTCGGACTTTCTTGCACACCTCCATTTTCGCACACCAGACCTGTCGCACACTTCACCAACGGCCTCTCACGAACACCCGGGTCTATCTCGACCCCCAAGCCTCTTAAATCCCCTGGCGCATCATACGCACGACCATATTGGTCACCACTTACACCGGGTCCTCTTCCTCTTCGCTTCTCCTCCATCACCTGCGAATCCCTCATCCGGTTAATGAGCACATCATCACGATCCAAACACAGACTTTGGACCAATTCTTTTATCTCCTCTTTTATCTCTTTCTTATCCCCTCTCCGTCGCTTCTTAATTTCGCTCATCCCTTCTTCCACTTCTTCTAATTTGTGCTTCACCTCTTTTATTCCCCGGTACGTCTCCTCAAGCTCATCCTCTAAGGCTACCTTGACCGTTTCCAGGTGCGTCCTCACCTGCCGGTCCTTCGTCTCCATTACCTCTATCACCTCGTCCAACCTCGTTGTCAGTCCCTCACGTACCATCTGACATTCCCTCTTTGTCGCTATCAAGTCGTTTTTTATGTCGTTTTGTGTCGCTTTCAACCCTCCTAATACCGCAGTGTTCCTTTGAACCTGCTCCACTAACTCCGTCTGTCCCACCGTCAGCTGCTCCACCTCCTGCGTCAGGTCCTCTATGCCCCCTTGTAACTTTACAGTCCCCTTTCTCACCTCCTTCTCCATGTGCTCCTTACAGTGCCTCACCTCCTCGCGCACTCCTCCGACCTCCTCACTCACTCCTCTTCTGATCTCTTCTCCCATCACTTGCATCTCCTGCCCAGATGCCACCCTCATCTGCTCCATTTCCTCCCTGTGAGCATCCAGTTTGGTTTCTACCCCCATTCTGACCCCCTCTATCTGCTGCTCCATTTGTTTAACTTCCCTTTCCGCTTGGTCCCTCATGTCCCTCAATTTGCCTTCCATCCTGTTTTCTAACCCCTCTAACCCATTTTTCACTCCCTCTATCTGATTCTCCTGGGCAGCCATTCTGTTTTCTACCCCCATTAACCCATTTCTCACCTCTTTTATCCCGTTGTCTAACCCCTCAAAATTATTGTCTAACTTCCCAAATTTCTTGTCTAACTCCTCAAAATTATTGTCTAACTTCCCAAATTTCTTGTCTAACTCCTCAAAATTATTGTCTAACCCCTCACTGGTACCCCTCGCTTCGTCCCTCATTACCCCCATTTGCTCACTCTGAGCATCCATCCGGTTCCCCAACCGCTCACCCAATCGCTCAATTTGGCTCCCCATACTCATCTGTACAGCTGCCTGTAGCTGCGCAATGAGGGCCTGTATGTCAATCGGCTGCATGTTAAAGCCCGTTGATACAGCGGGCTCGGCTACCGCGCGCTCTTGCGAGGCGCCATTTTGCGTGCCTGCTACCCTCGCTGTTTCGCTCTCCTCATGTCCCTCATGTCCCTCAATTTGGTCCTGGACCGACCCTGCTTCACTCTCCCCTACCGGACCCCAGCCGTCTTGATCCGCCATGGCGCGACTTTCAAAATTCGAGTTTCGTAACACAAATCCAAAATTTTTTTTTTTTTTCGTTATAATTTCGGCGAGCGCAGTAACCGCGGGACCGCGCTCCGGCTCGATTTTGTCGAGCGCAGTACGCGCTCCGAACCGATTTTCCCTCCCAAAATTTGGGCCTAACTAATTTAGTCCCGGGTCCGAATCTCACTCCTCGACACCAATTGTTACTCTAATAGTACAATTGGTGTTCCAAAATTTGGGCTAAATAAATTTAGTCCCAGGTTCGAATCCAACTCCTGACAACCAATTGTTACAGACGTGGCTTAGATGTTAGTTTACCGAGCGGTTTTGGTATGACCACGTCTGCACAAGTTACCGATTATACTCGACGTTGACGCAGCCGCGCCACGCTGGCTCAATAAGAAAAAGAAGACACCCGGCTGGATTACAATAACACAATACGACACCAATGTTTCGATTCTCAAGTATATTCGTACGGAAAAGGTTAGATTACAGGGGCTAGAGGTATATTACAGGAAGACAGGCACTTAGACACACTCTTATATTAACCCCGGACAGACGACAGACACACGGGACAACGGCTGACTCACACGGGGGTTTGATGGCTAGGAAAGGCGGGTAGCGATGGCTCCAGGTGCACCTGGGCTCAAAGGGCAGAATCGACTCGGTCCGGTCCAGAGATGCGGGGAGGTCGCAGCGCTCGGATGGCGTCTTGTCTGCTCAAGCTGGGGGCGCATCTGACTCAGCGCTCGCAGGTGGCTTTCCTTCTCCAAGCTGGGTGCGCATCTCACGTCCATCCGGCGCGGGGCCGCGTATATCCGGCGGGGAGTGACACGCCCTCGGCTCGTTAGCTCCGCCTCGTGGAATCGGCACGTTGCTTCTCATTGGGTGCGTGCGGGGGGTTTACCAGGCTCCGCCCTTGACGAGGAGCTGACAAGGAGCCCCTTCGTGGTAACCCCGTGGAGCGCATGGTCTATGGCGTTAATCGAGCCGGTGTGAGGACGCATCCTCCCCCGCTCCGCCGCCATCTCCTCTGTTGTTGTTGTAATTGTTGGGGAATAAGATGGAAGGAGGTATGGGAAAGGTCCTAAACTCACTACTGATGCCATATAATCACATTCTGGTGCAACGAAGAGTCATAATTAATGGAGACGAGGCCTTAACCGACATAGAATAAGAATAACTAGGAAGATGTCCGAAAGTTGTCTACGTGTGGTGCGGTGGACCTGGGCACGACATTTAATGGGGGAATAAGGGGAAGGTCGGCTCTACTGATTGTTATTTACATGCAATGGGACTAGGGAATGGGGGATTGGGGAAAGTTGGGGAGTATTGGAGAAAATAGGGGAATATTTACAAGCGGATATGGAGGCCAAATTCCATATTCGCAACAATATATATATATATATATATATATATATATATATATATATATATATATATATATATATATATACAGTATCTGTAAAAGCTAAATGTTTGTTTGTTTGTTTGTGAATCTTCCCCTCTGAGCTCCCAAGGTTAATCGGCAGGGAACTTGATAGGATAACATCTTTTACCACCCTGTACCTAAATAGGGGTTTTAAAACAGTTATTTTCCCACAATTCATAACTTAAAACCATCCAAGCCGCCACCTGTCACCGTGATCTCCGAGGGTCGATCTACATATAGGTGGGGGCGGAGTGACGTCACTTCCACTTAGTAACGGCGTCACTGACCCTAGAGCGATGAAAACAATCACGCCGCGCGCTTGCAGTGTGTGTGCTTTGTGTTTGCAGACTTGCGCAGGAAAGTGCAAGATTTTGTGTTGTTGCAACGGTTTAACTTACGACTTTCGTCACATACTACTGGCCACCTATATCAGCATGTCTTACAACTATTTTGACAATCTTCCAAGCGAAGCTAAAGAGAGATACGAGACAAAATTATCGGCAATTGGCCTTGCAATTTGTCCGTACCGGTTACCGGCAAGTGTGTGGATCAACGACCCGACGGGTTTGTGCACACGCCTGGATTGGAGAGAGCATCAAAGTAACATTTGTGCAAGTCTTTCAGGAAAAGAGTACGAAGTCTAGCCTTTGGTAGGACAGCTATAATCTATATCTCCTCAACTGCCTCCTCCCCCAAGTACCGGTTTGACAATCTTCTCAACATTACTAGACCTAATCATACTCGCACAAAGATCTGCACAGACTCAGTCTGGAATACATTACATGTCACAGGAACAAACTGCACACATAACATGACAGAAAGTAACACAAAATTAACAAATCAATTTCATTTTTAGATCATGATTTTCTTTTGCCAAGTACGAGCTGAACTACTTAACCTCTTTACAAAGATTGTAAAGGTCTTTGTTGCAATAAATTGAAATATTATTAGCATAAAACACATTCCATACCTGGTGTGCTCGTGAGGTACATGTACACATCCGCGAACTGAACATCCGCGAACTGAACATCCGGCCAGGCCGTCGGGTCGTTGATCCACGCACTTGCCGGTAACCGGTGCGGACAAATTGCCGATAATTTGGTCTCGTATCTCTCTTTAGCTTCGCTTGGAAGATTGTCAAAATAGTTGTAAGACATGCTGATATAAGTCGCCAGTAGTATGTGACGAAAGTCACAAGTTAAACCGTTGCAACAACACAAAATCTTGCACTTTCCTGCGCAAGTCTGCAAACACAAAGCACACACACTGCAAGCACGCGGCGTGATTGTTTTCATCGCTCTCGGGCACGTGACGCCGTTACTAAGCGGAAGTGACGTCACTCCGCCCCCACCGATACAAATCTTTATTAAAACCCCAATTTTTATCGGATTTCAACACTGATATCGATATAATTAGCTTGATGGTAAGCTCCGATCATCAAATATGTTATCATATGTGAGAAACAACTCTTACTTAAGACGTTACCATGCTCGGTAAGTTCAGCAAAGGAGTCACGTGACCTCTCAAATGCGGTAATTGTTCAAAAACCGAAAATAGTACAAACACAACCCTCCAGATCGACGTACAGGTAATTTTATGGCTCATCTAACAACACTCTCAAGTGTGAAAATAGTTTGTAGAAAAAATGACCCACGTGACGCCAACTCCAAACAGCCACCTGACCACGGGGTGAACCTCCAACGATTACCTCAACCTCACATCAAGGTAGGTTGTTGTTTTGCTCTTTGTTTGTGATCATACTGCTTTAAGCTCCCAAGGTTAATCACATGGAAATTTTCAACCACGATGTACCTGAATAGGGGGTTTCTTCCGTGATGAGGTCGTTTGGCCCGTTGTTGCCGTGTTACACTCCCGAGTTAATTTATTTACGAACCCGAGGAAATTTCTTTACGACAGCTTCATTCCATTACAATTTACACCCTGTAGACCCCTTTAGACCTTTTACAACCCTTCGACCCTTTAAACCCCTTTAGACCCTTTACACCCCTTCGACCCCTTTGACCCTTTACACCCCTCTATACCCCTTAGGGCTTAGACCTTTTAGACCCCTTATAGTTATACCTTTTAAGACCCTTTACACCCCGAAGATCCCTTTCGATCCTTTACACCCCTTTGACCCCCTTTGACCTCTTTAGACCCTTTACACCTCTTTGATATCTTTAGACCCTTGAGACCTTTTATACCCTTTAGACCCTTTCATACCCATTTCGACCCTTTTGAGACATGTACACCTTCTTCAACACTTTTCAGACCTTTTGACTTTTTAAGACGCTTTGGCCAATTATAAGACCCTTTGGCTAATTCACGACCCTTTGGACGATTTAAGACCATTTGGACACTTTTTACCCTTTTTCTCTTTCGTCCTTAGACACCTTTAGACCCCATTTGGCTCTTTTAAGAGCCTTGCTTCTTTAAACACTTTAGACCCATTTATGACCCTAAAAAATGTTCAGACCCCTTAGATAAATGTGAAAAATTTCCTACCAAAATCGGTTTTGATGACCTTTTCCATGCACAATTCGCATCGCATCACAAGTTGTGATGATGAATCTAAACCGATATCTCAAAGTGAAACTGATGTTGAAACGTGAAACTGAAACTACTGATCTATGGATCATCGAATGGCAAACCAGAATGAAATGCGATGGGAAATTGGTGAAAGCAAAACTATGGGTAATATCGAGAGAGGGGGAAGGTCGGAGCTTAAGAAACGATGTGGAGGTGGTCAGTTAGTATGGAAAGAACTTTGGTGATCTTCCATCAGGCAGTAGGCCCAAGACATGCCTAAACCCGTTTCCCAGCTGAGCTTTCATAATATCACCTTCACTCCTGAGCAGTACTTCTGAGGTACAACAAGCATGGATTGGAAATCTTCGCAGATAGAATGGAACAAGGTTGTCGAGGTTACCAGCTGCACCCATTGCGACATTTGCTCACTCAATATTTATACTGAATTCCCGTTTCTACCTATACACACTCCAAAGGAAATTACTCTTTTCAGGTGACATCTACGAACCCCCGTCATTGATGGGTACCTTTGCTAGTATATATATATATAATATACAGGTGTGTGTGTATGTGTGTGCATACACATGTGCACGCATGCACACATGTGTACCAGTCGTATGGAATCATATTTATGGCGCTTTAACGGTTTGCCTTTATTTGTTCAATGACACGCCTTGAAAAACCATGTGTGACTCGAAGGAGGAGGTGGCAGGAAATTACACCGAAAGGCCTGAGCCCTTGTCTTGAGCTGTAGGGGTGGGAGCTTGAGGCAAAAGGGGGGCATTAAGCAGCCACCAAGGAATGGCCAGTGGCAGGCAGGGGGCTTAGATTTCACAATTCGTGGCAACGACTCGTAATTACGACAACGAAATGATTGCAGGTGAGGCTTGCCAAAGGCCTTGCCGAGTCTTTGCAATTCGTCAGCCGGTTGTGTTTGTACACTCCTCTACCTCGATACCCCAATCTTGGACAAACATGCCATGAATGGGGTGGGATTGCTTGAAACAAGAGTCGGTGCTATAGGGAGACATTATAAAAGTGTTTAATTACAGACAAACGCCACACTGTTGAGATAACTTGACCCTTCTCACTTTCATCTCACCCCCAATAAGTTCCTCCAGTGCAATGGGGAACAACTTTGAATGATAGAATAGCCCATAGTATGCAAAAAAAAGAAAAGATTTGTGGTTGGTTTAGATGGTCTCGATGGTTCAGGTGATCTTCATCCAGGACCGGTGCAGGTGGCAGATTCACGGTCTCGGATGAAGACCAATCGGTGGTTGAGACCTCAGATATAAGCCTTACTTTACTGGGCAGCTCTACCAGATGATGATGCCTTCATTTTTGAGCTCGTGGTCTCCAGCTTGTTTAAATTTCTCAAGGAAGGTTGGAAATAATGATTTGGCTCGGGATTTTTGCCTTTTTGCCGTCGATGGACGTTTGCGTGTCATGCATTTGTCCAGCACCTGGACTAGTGGACAAAGATGTTTACAAATTCAGACATTGGTGGGAGAGACTATTAAAAAGTGGTCTTTACTCTCTGCCCTGGCTTTGAGTTACAAAGCAAATATTACTGGAGTGTGTATCCAACCGGTTCAAAATTACCCAGCACGTGTCCCCTGGAGATTTATATACGAGTATTAAAAACACCATGGTGCTTTGGTAAGGTCTAGTTCACAGTTGCTTGCCAATGTTTTCTTCAAGGAGCAGGTGCTTCTCTTCGGCAAAAACTAAATTGCTACATGAAAAGCAATACTCCCTGTGACCATTTTCTGCAGGTTCTAGATTTCCTATGTTGTCTTAAGAGGTCTTTAAGGCCCGTAGTGATGTTCATAGACCTCTATTTCATTGAACATGACTCCCAAAGTGACAAACACTTTGTTTGGATTTTTCTCCATTTTAATGATGAGTAATCGGGCTCTGTTCTCTTATGATGTCACCCACAAAGTAATTTTCACACTTGAACGCCATTTAACCTACACCAGGGCAACTCTATCCAGCAGATATTCCCCAGACAAGTGGTCATGTGATCATAGTTCTTTTTTTTGGTGCTGTTTCTCTTGTAATTGGGCAAAATGCTTAAAAGAAAACCTAAAATGGTTACAGTCTCGTCAATTTCTCAAAAGCTTTTTGATGAAATAAATTATGTCGTGAGGACGTATGTCGCAATCGTTATGAAATATAGGAATTAAATATATCGTTTTTGGCCATATCTCTCAATGGTGAAGAACTACTTGATAAATTAGAACATTGTAGTGTCCGGATCTGGATATTCACCAAAATCGTATCATTTCGTCCTTGTCCACCAATTTGGTCCAGGGCTCACCTTCACTCCTTCATTCCTCTTTACTCCCGCCTCTGGAACAAACTCCCTCACTCTCTTCAATCACACTCCTCCGTTCAGGTCTTTCAAACAGCTGTTCACCACCATCTCTTGTCTTCCCCCTTCCAAAACCTTAATCTCTTCTACCCCCATTAATTCACCCCAAATCCACTTTTTTTTTTTTGAAATACCGACTTTTTCATGTGTCCATGGAAGTTCTCGCAGTGTCCATGTGTTTTATACATTTCCCCCCCCCCCCCCCTTCCGCCTTACCATGCCCCCTCCACTCCACCCCCCAAGCCCTCTCCCTCCCACATATCTCCCGATGTTCTCTCCTGATGTACTTGTGTGCTTCTCTCTCTCTCCCCATCTTGTCTTCCGCTCCCTTTATTGTATGTTTTGTGAGTCCGTTTTTTTTTTTGTGAGATTGATGTTAGCTCTTACACGAGCCCTCGATCTTGCATACATATATATATATATATATATATATATATATATATATATATATATATATATATATATATATATATATATATATATATATATTCACTACCCTTGTCCTTGTCCAACACACCCAATGCATCCACAACTTTTTGAGAGATCCTGCTCACAAACAGACACAGGAGTGGAGACATAATCTCTGTCCACCTTAGGTAACGGAGGTAACAAGGAAATCTAGACCTGCAAATAATTAATTTGTTCTGTCAAGCTTGTATCTACTCATCCTCCTGATTCTTTACATAATTCTCGAATTTACATTTTACTAAGCACACTTAATATCTACACCTCATTGACTTTCAGCATTAACATACTGCTACATTTAACATCCAATATTCTACTGACCCAACAGCCGTCTACTGCAAATGATTGGATTTATTTTATGTCAGCAGAATTGAAGACTAGACAGGTGGATGAAAAGATTGCATGCTTCACAATGCAGCAAGCATCCAATGTTGGCATCTCATCCAAATTTCACTTTCAATAGAACTACTACACCTGCTCAATACAGGAGCGACAGGGGGAGTCGTGGTATTATCCTTATTATTATTGCCAATTATCATTAGTAATACTTATGTTAGAACAGGTCATTGAAAAGATCAGACCGTGCCTCACCATTCTAAATTCTATATCATAAAATTTACTTCCGTGAGGATGTCGGAGGGAGGGCGGGGAGACAATGTCACAAGTCACAAAACCCCTTGTGGAGGCAGGGTATTGTGTGTAATAACATTAATGTTATGATATTATAATTTGTGTTGTTATTGCTTTTGTTATTAGAAGCAGCCTTGGAAAAACGCCACAGAAGCTGCAGAAGGTGTCATGTTATTAACCCTTGTGGGGTATATAGACTACAGTAGATCTACGATCAGGTGTGATCGTCGACGTGATAAGCATAGATTGCCTCACGGATGTCGGGATTCCTCCACATTTCTTTCATTTTAATGTTCAACAGCATTATCGACTGTTTTAAAAGGTAATCATAAATGTTTATGGTTCATAATCATTTTACTTCTCATAGAGGTGATCCCACGAAAACGGCACGATAAGCTATTTATACATGTTAACATGGCGTTCTTTCAAGGATTAAACACCTCTTCGGGAGGCACAATATTATTGGTATTAGTATTGTTTTGTATTAACATTAATATTATGCTTTTAACATTAAAATGATTACCCTCCGCCACCAAAGGTGCATGGAGGTTATATTTTCACTGGTGTCTGTCTGTCTGTCTGTCTGTCTGTTTGTTCGTTTGTTTGTGAACAAGTTATCTCAAAAAGTCGTGGCCGGATTCAGACGAAATTTGGCAGAGAGGTAGTGTATGTGACAAGGCCGAAATGATTAGATTTTGGTGAAGATCCGGATTCGGATCCGGCTACTAGAATTTTTCAAGTGATTCTTCACCATTGGGAGGTGGGGGCAGAAACGATACATAGCAGGATATCTCAAAAAGTTGTGGACGGATAATTTTGATTGAATGTGATTCTGTATTGTGATTTTTCTGGTCTACTCTGGGATACAATACGTAAACTGTTCAGCTGGCAGAGGTATGCTTTCTACTGAGTGCCGTTCTAGTTACTTTTGTTATTAGAAGCGGCCTTGGAAAAACGCCACAATAAATTCATCTTAACACGTATATACACCTCAACATGCAATCCAATTGGTGTGGAAAACCTTCTTGGAGGGGGATGGGGGAGGGGGAGGGGGTAGTTAAATCACTGCAACCTTCATTGTGTGACCCTTAATCTCCCTGTCCAGTTTGGTTGAGATTGGATAAGTAACGACCGAATGTATCGCGGTCAAAAATTGTCAGACAGACGCCAAATTGCATATTATAGTATGCTTTGGCTCCAGAGACACCAGGCATGGGCCATAGTGATTAAATTAAGCAATTGATCTGTCACGACACCGGAAAAATACGATTCCAAAAATTCAGCTATGCAGAGACCCAAACAATTTGTTCAAATTTGTCCCTGTGATGATATTTCAAATTGCAAGGAAACAGGATTAGTAGGTGGATCCATAATGTCTGCATCCTATCCACACACTGGCTTTCCTACTTCCTGCAGTAGTGCTATAATAAACAGCTAATAACCACAAGCAGGGCATTTGGCCAATATACCAATATACCCGCAAACACCTGCATACCTGTTCATCGATCCGGCAAGCTGGGAGCAACAATTCCCATTCATCGCCACATCTGATGCAATTTAAATGCTCTAATAGCGACGAGGTGCTCCATTTGAAACTGTTTGTTCGACATTTGTAGCTTTTTTGATGCCTCGGGTCCATAATAAAAATTTATATTTGAGTCAAAGCCAGTGCCCAATTGTAAATTAGCGATAGGATGACTCTAACAGTCCAAATATCTTGCAGGCAGATCTGCCTCTGTCTTCATTTCATGTGGACGACTTAATATTCTTTAACTCTCCGCACGTGTACATTTTCCGTTTTTTCATCATCTGTCGACAGTGTCTAAGGATAATGGTGGATCCTTTACATATATCGCACGTAACACAAGGACATTAGAAAATATCGGTGTACTTTTACATGATGTTACATGGACATTAGTAGTGAATAGGCAAATGTACACAACATAGGGAATCTGAATCTGGGATCCCAGTATCATGAGCTATTTGCTCAGATGGGAACTTCAAACATTTGCAAAAGCAAATCGCTCTTTCGCTTTATGGGTTTTTATTTATGATCTCTAATCTTCTTACCACAAAGCCCTTTTACAGGTTTTCAAAAAATGAAAACGTGAATAATTTCAGCAAAACTGTACACTGACAAATATGAAAATATACATTTGCGAGGGATTCATATCATACAGTATATCTACTATTGGTATATTGTTAGGTGTCAGAAGCTGTAGTGCTAAAACTACAGCGGGGATATATATATATATATATATATATATATATATATATATATATATATATATATATATATATATATATATATAACATGATTGCCTATACACTCCCATAAAGATTTTCATTTGGGTGCAGGAAGAGATTATTTTCCAACCGCCATTGCAGCAACCGTTTTCATTAACCACAGACCATAGTCACGGACACTTTAATTTTATTAGTGCAATCTCCAGGCCCCAAATCCCATTTAGCAGCCCCTATAAATCATGTAGATACAGTGATCTCAATTTTGCTGGTCTCTTGAGAAGGTCCAATTGGCGGTGCAGACTAGAGCGGAGAATTGGCCCATCATGGTGACACATGGGAAAAACGCGACACCCAGCCCTGTAATTATAGCAAAACGGGGCAACTTTGATTAAACCTTTGCCTGAGCGTGCTTTCAAAGCCGCTCAAAGTATCTCTTCAGCGGTCTGTCGCCATGAGCAGTGACATTTTGAGAAATGTGCCCAAGTGCACAAAAAAGCCTCGCGTACATTCTGTTTAAGACGGATTCCCGAATGATTCCTTGGCACTGATCCTGCCCTTGGCACCAAACAACCAAACACCTCTGAGTTGTCCTTTATGAAACGTCATGATTCTTAACAGCACCTTAGCAGATGTTGTTATAAGAATTTTGTCAGCCAGTTAGTGTTTTATTGTTTTTTCTCCACCATTCTGTTTGCGTAATACAATACAGAAGACTTAGCATGATATATGTGGCAGGATGGGTTGGCAGGGTAGCTGAGAGGAATGAACACTCGCCTCTGAGGTGACTAGTCTGGGTTTAAATCCCGGCCCAGCCACAAACTGTCACCTTGGTGTTTTTAACGCAGGGAGATGGATCATTGTGTGTGCCGTCCATTGGAAGGACATTAATATGCTGGAGGACCTCTCTGCCAGCACTGATCGTTGAGCGATGTCAAAGATGTCGAAGATCCTATGGTGTCTTTGGAGAAGAGTACATGAGTTATCGCCGACATCCTGGAGAAATTACAAATTCCTGCCTAAACTTCAGGTATAAAGTGGTTCGGTCTTCCTGGACGCTCCTTGACTTTATTGCAGGGTTACATTGCCTGCTATCTGAGTGTGGTTGCAGCCTGGGCAGCAGCTTCTCCACTGTAAAGTAATTCACTAGTTATTTTGCACGTTTCATGTGAACAGCCTCCTTTGACTATGAAGGACAACCACATCCATGTGCCAATTGTCAGCATATTCTTACGTAACACACAGTATGTTAGCAGTGTTACAAATAAAACAATGCACATCAAACATTGTCAGTATAATATACGAGGAATGGTGCCGATGCTGTTCAATTTAATTATTCCCGTGTTTCATGGTTGGCGGTGTCTAATAAGTAGATCCTTCTTGAACTCGAGTTTATGGCAGTTTACTCTACTTCCTGAATTCATTATATACAGGATGACTCACAAAAATTTACCTGATTTGAAAAATCTATTTCAAAATATTTTTTATTTCTTATTTAATATTTCTTCTATTTTATTTTTATATTTTATAATGTATTTCATATATATTTATATTTAATATTTTACAATATTTTATTTTTATTTATTTTTAGCTCTTACACGAGCCTCGATCTTGTATACCAAAAAAAATAATCTTAATAGGTAGAAATGTCAAACATAGTGAAATAGGTAGAGTAAGCATTCAAAGTGTTTGTAGCAAATGTATTTGACATTTCTATTATCTATTTATTTATTATTAATTTCTTTTTTACAGGTTAGCCATGGCACAACTAACAATGGAGGAGCGAATCTTCATTGTCGAGAAGAATGTAGAGCTGAGATCAGTGGTAGGAGTACAGTGTGCGTTCAGAAGACAATTCCCTAGACATAATCGACCTCGAAGACGATATGTCGTACATATTCAAAGTGGAGAGGGACAGGCTCTGTGAAGAACAATAATGCAGGGCACTGGACATCTGAGGAATATTCAAACTCCAGAGACTGTAAACAGAATTAGTGAAGTGATTGTGCGTAGCCCTAGAAAATATACAAGGTGCATTTCACATGAAATTGCAGCGTCTCAAAGCAGTGTCACTGGAGTACTGAAGTCTGATCTGAAGGCTTTCCCTTACAAAATTCAATTGATGCTGCAGTTAACCTAAGATGACGAGCGTCTATGTTACGAATTCTGTGTGCGATTCAGTCGGATTATCGATCAAGCAGGAATCAACATCGACAACATAATTTTTCGTGATGAGTGTCATGTTTACATGAAGGGTATATGGGGCCTGGATAAACTGGCCCACTTTGTTGAGTTATCTCTGAAATCCCCAAAAATAATGATATGGTGTGATCTCAGTAGTTATTGGATTTTTGGTCCACACTTTTTTGAAGATCAGGATACTGAAGAAGGGGTGGCTGTGAATGTGGAACGTTATGTACACATGTTGAACACATTTTTCTGGAGTCACATGAGAACGTTCCCGGTGCTCGGTTTCAAGAGGATGGAGCAACTGCACATACGGCTCGCTTGTCCATGCAGTGGCTCAATAATCACTTTCCTGGCAGATTAATTTCCCACCGATCTGGATTTCCTTAGCCTCCAAGATCTGCTGACCTCTCACCTTTACATTTTTTTCTGTGGGGATTTTTTTTAGGAAAATGCTTTCGAAGAGAACCCAATGAACATTCCTGTACTCAAGATTTTGTAAAGAGGTTTATTTCCAGAGTCTCACGTGAAATGTTTCAGTGTAAGGTCAGAAATGATTCCATACGTATCCGTAAGAGTGCAGAACTTAGAGGATGACATTTTGAACATTTTATAGTTAAACAAAACTTTGTGAGTATATTTATGTATCACATAAATTATATGGTCTTGCACTAAAATAGTGGATTTATTAAACAACTAAAATGGGGTTCATTTTTGCGACTGACACTTCAAACCAAAAGTTTGGAGGAAAACTTGATTTTGCAATTTGCCTGAAACTTTCTACTGAAACTCTCAGGTTCTATTCAAATTTTCTACTGAAACTCTCAGCTTCTATTGACACTTTTTACTAAAACTCAGGTTCTATTGACACTTTTCTCGAGAACTCTCAGGTTACATTGAAACTTTCTACAAAACTCTCAGGTTATATTGACAGTTTTTACTAAAACTCAGAATCTATTGACAGTTTTTACTAAAACTGAGGTTATATTGACACTTTTCTCTAGAACTCTCAGATTACATTGAAACTTTCTACAAAACTCTCAGGTTATATTGACAGTTTTCTCTAGAACTCTCAGATTACATTGAAACTTTCTACAAAACTCTCAGGTTATATTGACAGTTTTCTCTAGAACTCTCAGGTTATATTGAAACTTTCTACAAAACTCTCAGGTTATATTGAAACTTTCTACAAAACTCTCAGATTATATTGACACTTTTCTCTAGAACTCTCAGGTTATATTGAAACTTTCTACAAAACTCTCAGGTTATATTGACAGTTTTTGCTAAAACTCAGGTTATATTGAAACTTTCTACAAAACTCTCAGGTTACATTGAAACTTTCTACAAAACTCTCAGGTTATATTGACAGTTTTTGCTAAAACTCAGGTTATATTGACACTTTTCTCTAGAACTCTCAGGTTACATTGAAACTTTCTACAAAACTCTCAGGTTACATTGAAACTTTCTACAAAACTCTCAGGTTACATTGAAACTTTCTACAAAACTCTCAGGTTATATTGACAGTTTTTGTTAAAACTCAGGTTATATTGACAGTTTTTACTAAAACTCAGAATCTATTGACAGTTTTTACTAAAACTCAGGTTATATTGACACTTTTCTCTAGAACTCTCAGATTACATTGAAACTTTCTACAAAACTCTCAGGTTATATTGACAGTTTTTACTAAAACTCAGGTTCTATTGACACTTTTCTCTAGAACTCTCAGATTACATTGAAACTTTCTACAAAACTCTCAGGTTATATTGACAGTTTTTGCTAAAACTCAGGTTATATTGACACTTTTCTCTAGAACTCTCAGGTTACATTGAAACTTTCTACAAAACTCTCAGGTTACATTGAAACTTTCTACAAAACTCTCAGGTTATATTGACAGTTTTTGTTAAAACTCAGGTTATATTGACAGTTTTTACTAAAACTCAGAATCTATTGACAGTTTTTACTAAAACTCAGGTTATATTGACACTTTTCTCTAGAACTCTCAGATTACATTGAAACTTTCTACAAAACTCTCAGGTTCTATTGACACTTTTCTCTAGAACTCTCAGGTTACATTGAAACTTTCTACAAAACTCTCAGGTTATATTGAAACTTTCTACAAAACTCTCAGGTTATATTGACAGTTTTTACTAAAACAGGTTCTATTGACACTTTTCTCTAGAACTCTCAGATTACATTGAAACTTTCTACAAAACTCTCAGGTTCTATTGACACTTTTCTCTAGAACTCTCAGGTTACATTGAAACTTTCTACACAACTCTCAGGTTATATTGAAACTTTCTACAAAACCCTCAGGTTATATTGAAACTTTCTACAAAACTCTCAGGTTCTATTCAAGCTTTCTACTGAAACTCTCAGGTTATATTGAAACTTTCTACAAAACTCTCAGGTTATATTGAAACTTTCTACTAAAACTCTCAGGTTATATTGAAACTTTTTACTAAAACTCAGGTTATATTGAAACTTTCTACAAAACTCTCAGGTTATATTGAAACTTTCTGCAAAACTCTCAGGTTATATTGAAACTTTCTACAAAACCCTCAGGTTATATTGAAACTTTCTACAAAACTCTCAGGTTCTATTGAAACTTTCTACAAAACTCTCAGGTTCAATTCAAGCTTTCTACTGAAACTCTCAGGTTATATTGAAACTTTCTACAAAACCCTCAGGTTATATTGAAACTTTCTACAAAACTCTCAGGTTCTATTCCAGCTTTCTACTGAAACTCTCAGGTTCTATTGAAACTTTCTACTAAAACTCTCAGGTTATATTGAAACTTTTTACAAAAACTCAGGTTATATTGAAACTTTCTACAAAACTCTCAGGTTACATTGAAACTTTATACAAAACTCTCAGGTTATATGGAAACTTTCTACAAAACTCTCAGATTACATTGAAACTTTCTACAAAACTCTCAGGTTATATTGAAAGTTTTTACTAAAACTCAGATTCTATTGACACTTTTCTCTAGAACCCTCAGGTTATATTGAAACTTTCTACAAAACTCTCAGGTTATATTGAAACTTTCTACTAAAACTCTCAGGTTATATTGAAACTTTTTACTAAAACTCAGGTTATATTGAAACTTTCTACAAAACTCTCAGGTTATATTGAAACTTTCTGCAAAACTCTCAGGTTATATTGAAACTTTCTACAAAACCCTCAGGTTATATTGAAACTTTCTACAAAACTCTCAGGTTCTATTGAAACTTTCTACAAAACTCTCAGGTTATATTGAAACTTTCTACTAAAACTCTCAGGTTATATTGAAACTTTTTACTAAAACTCAGGTTATATTGAAACTTTCTACAAAACTCTCAGGTTATATTGAAACTTTCTGCAAAACTCTCAGGTTAAATTGAAACTTTCTACAAAACCCTCAGGTTATATTGAAACTTTCTACAAAACTCTCAGGTTCTATTGAAACTTTCTACAAAACTCTCAGGTTCAATTCAAGCTTTTTACTGAAACTCTCAGGTTTATTTTTTTTTTTTTTTTTTGTATACTGAATCGAGGCTCGTGAAAGAGCTAACATTTACTTCACAAACAAATCAACCAGACAAACAAAATACCCAAAAAGAGGGAGCAGAAGACAAGATGGGGAGAGAAGGGGAAGCACACAAACACAACATCCGAGAGCAGGGAGATGTGTGGAAGGGAGAGGGCCCGGTGGGAGGAGGCATGGGAAGGGAAGGTTATATTGAAACTTTCTACAAAACCCTCAGGTTATATTGAAACTTTCTACAAAACTCTCAGGTTCTATTCAAGCTTTCTACTGAAACTCTCAGGTTCTATTGAAACTTTCTACTAAAACTCTCAGGTTATATTGAAACTTTTTACAAAAACTCAGGTTATATTGAAACTTTCTACAAAACTCTCAGGTTATATGGAAACTTTCTACAAAACTCTCAGATTACATTGAAACTTTCTACAAAACTCTCAGGTTATATTGAAAGTTTTTACTAAAACTCAGATTCTATTGACACTTTTCTCTAGAACCCTCAGGTTATATTGAAACTTTCTACAAAACTCTCAGGTTATATTGAAACTTTCTACTAAAACTCTCAGGTTATATTGAAACTTTTTACTAAAACTCAGGTTATATTGAAACTTTCTACAAAACTCTCAGGTTATATTGAAACTTTCTGCAAAACTCTCAGGTTATATTGAAACTTTCTACAAAACCCTCAGGTTATATTGAAACTTTCTACTGAAACTCTCAAGTTCTATTGAAACTTTTTACAAAACTCTCAGGTTATATTGAAACTTTCTACAAAACTCTCAGGTTCTATTCAAGCTTTCTACTGAAACTCTCAGGTTCTATTGAAACTTTCTACAAAACCCTCAGGTTATATTGAAACTTTCTACAAAACTCTCAGGTTCTATTCAAGCTTTCTACTGAAACTCTCAGGTTATATTGAAACTTTCTACAAAACCCTCAGGTTATATTGAAACTTTCTCCAAAACTCTCAGGTTCTATTCAAGCTTTCTACTGAAACTCTCAGGTTCTATTGAAACTTTCTACAAAAACTCTCAGGTTATATTGAAACTTTTTACTAAAACTCAGGTTATATTGAAACTTTCTACAAAACTCTCAGGTTACATTGAAACTTTCTACAAAACTCTCAGGTTATATGGAAACTTTCTACAAAACTCTCAGATTACATTGAAACTTTCTACAAAACTCTCAGGTTATATTGAAAGTTTTTACTAAAACTCAGATTCTATTGACACTTTTCTCTAGAACCCTCAGGTTATATTGAAACTTTCTACAAAACTCTCAGGTTCTATTCAAACTTTCTATTGAAACTCTCAGGTTCTATTGAAACTTTCTACTAAAACTCTCAGGTTATATTGAAACTTTCTACTAAAACCCTCAGGTTATATTGAAACTTTCTACAAAACTCTCAGTTTATATTGAAACTTTCTACAAAACTCTCAGGTTACATTGAAACTTTCTACAAAACTCTCAGGTTATATTGAAACTTTCTACAAAATTCTCAGATTACATTGAAACTTTCTACAAAACTCTCAGGTTATATTGAAAGTTTTTACTAAAACTCAGATTATATTGACACTTTTCTCTAGAACCCTCAGGTTATATTGAAACTTTCTACAAAACCCTCAGGTTATATTGAAACTTTCTACAAAACTCTCAGGTTCTATTGAAACTTTCTACAAATCCCTCAGGTTATATTGAAACTTTTTCTAAAACTCTCAGGTTATATTGAAACTTTCTACAAAACTCTCAGGTTACATTGAAACTTTTTACAAAACTCTCAGGTTCTATTCAAGCTTTCTACTGAAACTCAGGTTCTGTTGAAACTTTCTACTAAAACTCTCAGGTTATATTGAAACTTTTTACGAAAACTCAGGTTATATTGAAACTTTATACAAAACTCTCAGGTTACATTGAAACTTTCTACAAAACTCTCAGGTTATATTGAAACTTTCTACAAAACCCTCAGGTTATATTGAAACTTTCTACAAAACTCTCAGGTTCTATTCAAGCTTTCTACTGAAACTCAGGTTCTGTTGAAACTTTCTACTAAAACTCTCAGGTTATATTGAAACTTTTTACTAAAACTCAAGTTATATTGAAACTTTCTACAAAACTCTCAGGTTACATTGAAACTTTCTACAAAACTCTCAGATTATATTGAAACTTTCTACTAAAACTCTCAGGTTACATTGAAACTTTCTACAAAACTCTCAGGTTACATAGAAACTTTTTACTAAAACTCAGGTTATATTGAAACTTTCTACAAAACTCTCAGGTTATATTGAAACTTTCTACAAAACTCTCAGGTTATATTGAAACTTTCTACAAAACTCTCAGGTTATATTGAAACTTTCTACAAAACTCTCAGGTTACATTGAAACTTTCTACTAAAATTCTCAGGTTATATTGAAACTTTTTACTAAAACTCAGGTTATATTGAAACTTTCTACAAAACTCTCAGGTTACATTGAAACTTTCTACAAAACTCTCAGATTATATTGAAACTTTCTACAAAACTCTCAGGTTATATTGAAACTTTCAACAAAACCCTCAGGTTATATAGAAACTTTCTACAAAACTCTCAGGTTCTATTCAAGCTTTCTACTGAAACTCTCAGGTTCTATTGAAACATTCTACTAAAACTCTCAGGTTATATTGAAACTTTTTACTAAAACTCAGGTTATATTGAAACTTTCTACAAAACTCTCAGGTTACATTGAAACTTTCTACAAAACTCTCAGGTTATATTGAAACTTTCTACAAAACTCTCAGATTACATTGAAACTTTCTACAAAACTATTGAAAGTTTTTACTAAAACTCAGATTCTAATGACACTTTTCTCTAGAACCCTCAGGTTATATTGAAACTTTCTACAAAACTCTCAGGTTCTATTCAAGCTTTATACTGAAACTCTCAGGTTCTATTGAAACTTTCTACTAAAACTCAGGTTATATTGACAGTTTTTACTAAAACTCAGGTTCTATTGACACTTTTCTCTAGAACTCTCAGATTACATTGAAACTTTCTACAAAACTCTCAGGTTCTATTGACACTTTTCTCTAGAACTCTCAGGTTACATTGAAACTTTCTACACAACTCTCAGGTTATATTGAAACTTTCTACAAAACCCTCAGGTTATATTGAAACTTTCTACAAAACTCTCAGGTTATATTGAAACTTTCTACTAAAACTCTCAGGTTATATTGAAACTTTTTACTAAAACTCTCAGGTTATATTGAAACTTTCTACAAAACTCTCAGGTTACATTGAAACTTTCTACAAAACTCTCAGATTATATTGAAACTTTCTACAAAACTCTCAGGTTATATTGAAACTTTCAACAAAACCCTCAGGTTATATAGAAACTTTCTACAAAACTCTCAGGTTCTATTCAAGCTTTCTACTGAAACTCTCAGGTTCTATTGAAACATTCTACTAAAACTCTCAGGTTATATTGAAACTTTTTACTAAAACTCAGGTTATATTGAAACTTTCTACAAAACTCTCAGGTTACATTGAAACTTTCTACAAAACTCTCAGGTTATATTGAAACTTTCTACAAAACCCTCAGGTTATATTGAAACTTTCTACAAAACTCTCAGATTACATTGAAACTTTCTACAAAACTCTCAGGTTCTATTCAAGCTTTCTACTGAAACTCTCAGGTTCTATTGAAACATTCTACTAAAACTCTCAGGTTATATTGAAACTTTTTACTAAAACTCAGGTTATATTGAAACTTTCTACAAAACTCTCAGGTTACATTGAAACTTTCTACAAAACTCTCAGGTTATATTGAAACTTTCTACAAAACTCTCAGATTACATTGAAACTTTCTACAAAACTCTCAGGTTATATTGAAAGTTTTTACTAAAACTCAGATTCTAATGACACTTTTCTCTAGAACCCTCAGGTTATATTGAAACTTTCTACAAAACTCTCAGGTTCTATTGAAACTTTCAACAAAACCCTCAGGTTATATAGAAACTTTCTACAAAACTCTCAGGTTCTATTCAAGCTTTCTACTGAAACTCTCAGGTTCTATTGAAACATTCTACTAAAACTCTCAGGTTATATTGAAACTTTTTACTAAAACTCAGGTTATATTGAAACTTTCTACAAAACTCTCAGGTTACATTGAAACTTTCTACAAAACTCTCAGGTTATATTGAAACTTTCTACAAAACTCTCAGGTTATATTGAAAGTTTTTACTAAAACTCAGATTCTAATGACACTTTTCTCTAGAACCCTCAGGTTATATTGAAACTTTCTACAAAACTCTCAGGTTCTATTCAAGCTTTATACTGAAACTCTCAGGTTCTATTGAAGCTTTCTACTAAAACTCAGGTTATATTGACAGTTTTTACTAAAACTCAGGTTCTATTGACACTTTTCTCTAGAACCCTCAGGTTACATTGAAGGTTTCTACAAAACTCTCAGGTTCTATTCAAGCTTTCTACTGAAACTCTCAGGTTCTATTCAAGCTCTCTACTGAAACTCTCAGGTTATATTGAAACTTTATACTGAAACTCTAAGGTTCTATTCAAATTTTCTACTTTAACTCTCAGGTTATATTCAAGCTCTCTACTGAAACTTTCAGGATATATTGAAACTTTCTACTAAAACTCTCCAGTTATATTTGAAACCTTCTACTGAAACCATCAGGTTTGATTGAAACCTCTGGTGAAAACCTTTCTGCAATAAAAGAAATACTTCCTTTGAGAATTCTTAATAACATTATGAATGCAAACATTATGCAATGGCATATTGCTTTGCAACATAACTTTATTGTACTCACATCGTATTTTTGCTTCAAGCAAGAAGTTGAAAGCATAGCAGATATTAGATGTGAGAAAATTATATAAACTAATAGAGTACCCACCCTACGGGCATTCTTGTTCGAAGCATGCAACACATTCTTCTGACACATACCTTTATTTTGGGCGGTGTATAGGCAATTGACAGCCCCCTCTATCGCTATCGCGAAAATAAAAGAAATAACCCGAGTTATGTGCATCAAGCAAAAACATGCCATTTACTTATCATTCAAAACACCTCACTGCACTGGAAAAGGTGGGGGCAGGAATACTGTACTGTAAAGTGTAAGGACTTGTAATACCCTCTGCTCCCTAGAGGAGGCGCTATACAATGTACATTTACATGGAGAATTTCCGACCAACCCTCCCCTCCAAGACCAACGGCAAAGATAAAACACCCCTATATACTAATTGGGGTCATGCCGATCCCATGCAGCAAATTTGGATATAATTGGCCCAGAACTGAAGGACTAGCATGACAAACAAACAAACCCACAACCACACACAAACAAACACTGGTCTGTGAATTATAGTAAGGATTCCATGCACTCATTACATTCCCTTACACAACACATCATAAAGTTTCTGTTCCTATTTTGGACATACTTATATTTACTGTATGGGAACTGATAATTTACAGACTTGGCATTTAATATGGAATATTTTTTTTGTGGGGGTGAACTTACTT
Source organism: Myxine glutinosa (assembly GCF_964187855.1). Classification (NCBI taxonomy): domain Eukaryota; kingdom Metazoa; phylum Chordata; class Myxini; order Myxiniformes; family Myxinidae; genus Myxine; species Myxine glutinosa. The sequence continues at coordinate 10,525 of NW_027618821.1, read as the reverse complement.
TTCAAGATGACTTAGAACCAAATCTTCATTAGAATTATGTTGAAATTATTCTAGATTTTGTTAATGTGACCTTTAAAAGAAACAAAAACAACATTTGACATTTCGAAGCAAATAAATTGATCCTTGAAAGTGATGTAAACTGATATCGAACTCAATTCATGGACAGTACTGTGTTAAACTTCTGTGCGTTTTCCCGAAGTATCTCTTTATTTTGCACATTAGCCAAAATTTTTTTTAACAAAAACAAAAGTTAAATTACGACTGGGATTACGGACAGTAAAATTACAGTTCAGTACTTCGTGTAACCCCCACGAGCATTCAGGAGAGCACGTACACGTTGAGGCATGCTGTTCACGAGATTTGCCAAGGTTTGGACAGGAATCGCTTGCCATGCAGTTACAATAGCCTGCTGCAATTCACGCACAGAGGCAGGCTGCTGGTCCAAGTTGTCGATTTGACGCGTTAATTCTGCCCAGAAGTTCTCTTTCGGATTCATATCCGGGGACATGGCAGGCCACTCCATATGCTCTACACCACGGTCAGCAAGAAAGTGTTGGATCATGCGAGCACGATGAGGCCATGCATTGTCAGCTTGGAAGACAAAGTTTCCTCGAAAGGCTGCACGAACAAATGGAAGCAATGTTTCTTCCAGAATGGCCCTGTGCTTGAACTGGTTCAGGTTTCCATTCAGAACGACCAGGTCAGTTTTGCCTCCTGCATGAAAAGCAGCCCAAACGGTCACCCCACCACCTCCAGCTTGGACTCTTGGCACTATACAATCTTCGTTGTGGGCTTCATGCACTTGTCTGCGCACTCGGACGCGGCCATATTGACGATAGACCAGAAATCCAGACTCGTCACTGAAGATCACGTGATTCCAGTGTCCTGGCTGCCATTGACGGTGCTCTCTGGCCCACTGCAATCGGCGCTGGCGGTGTTGTCTGGTCAGACGTGGCTTTCTCAGGGGATGCCTGGCACGATAGCCTGCTTGAACCAGTCGTTGGTTGACCAGCCTTCTGGATACAGGCACATTTGTCAGTTGCTGCCACTCAGCCCTAAGCCGATTAACTGACTTGGTACAGCCATTGCGGACTAACTGGTGCAGCTGGCGATCATCCCTCCTTGTGGTTCTGCGGAGACCTCCGGACCTCGGTATTGGAGTAGGGACACCCTTCTGAGCATTTCGTTTCAGGATCTTTGACACCTGACCTTGAGTGATGCCATACTGCCGAGCAATAGCACGCTGTTTCATGCCGGAATTTCGTAAAGCCACCACTAAATGACAAACAACATTGTCGAGTTGACGGACCATCTCCAGGGGAAGCGGCAATAACTTTTGTAGACGTGCAGCAGTTGTTTTCCACTAATACAGAACGCAACAACCCTTATATACCCGATTGTGAAGCCAATCGTCAAATGTACCTGTCCGTACATTTTGTCACGCCACCTGTGATATAATCCTGTTATTGACTTCTTGCTGCGACAGACAATCAGTGACATGGTTCTTTTAACAAAGAAATCACCGAAGCGTAAAATAAACTCACCAGATTGATATACCGAGTTCAGAAAGTAAACCCAAGTCAAGAAAAAAAAAATATTCCATATTAAATGCCAAGTCTGTATTTTGACCTCATATGGTCTTATTAGGATTGGCAGTATTGCCTGGAGGTGTGCACAGTCACCTCTGAGTTTTCTAGCCCGGGTTAGAATCTCGATCCAGCTGTTAACTGTCACACTTGTGTTTTTGCATGCAGAGTGATGCATCAGTGTTTGTGCTGACTCGGATGGATGTTAAACCGGAGGATCCATTGCAAGAAAGGTTAGTGAACTACACATCATCAAACATAGTTATTATCATAGAAGCGATTACATGTTTGCTTCAAGCCTTTTACCCCTCCCCCCCCTTCTCCGTCTAGGTATAGTTTTATTTAAATAGCAGCTAGAGCTGGCAGGATAGCCTGAAGGTATGCACACTCACCTCTAGGCTGGGCAAAAATCTCAACCTGGCTACAAACTGACAAATTCCTGTTTAATCTCCAGGGAGCACTGCATCATTGGCACTGCCGCACTCACACCCCAGGAGCAATTGATGCAAACCCGCAGTCACATGCTGCATGTGGACAAATGAACGACTAAAAAATAATAACTCACCCACCCCATCCTCTAATTATCACCACCTTGTAGTGCACTCCTGGATTGCCATGCATTGGGCAGCTCGAGAAGTTGTTGGGTGAAGTACAAATTTACATGTTTAATTTAACTCCCAAATATTCTGAGCGAAAATAATAGACAATGTGGTGGAGAGGAAAACTGCACCACAATCACGAAGAGGTTTGCAGGGGTGTTTAGACAAGGGGTGTGTGGTGTCCCCTAAACAATGAATATATGATAAAAGAAAGAACAGGGAGAAGATATCATTTTGGCCTAAAATGTCACTGGTGATTGGTTTGTGTAATTTTCTGTTTTTCATTGCTTTATGGTGTCCATGACTTATGAGTTGGTGGCGATGCTTTTGTAAAATGATCAAAACCTGTAAATTTGATTACTCTCTTGGCTGGTTGAGCATTTGTTATCAATGCTGATTGCACCTACTTGCCTTTGGATAAGGGGACTCCAGTATATTTAAAGCAAAATAAAGTCATACGAGGATCACATTTTGCATTCCAAAGCCAGGTATAAGCACACACACAATGGGAGAAAGGGCTGAATTGAGAAATTGAAGAGAAGGAGGTGCAGGGAGTCAGAAAGGAGGTTGGGTATAGTGGGGAGAGAATGGAAATTAGAAATCTGGGAGGACATAGGATTAAGGGGATGGAAGGGGCATGTATGGAGCATACCTAGTGTGGTGGTGGAGTCATGTAGTCTTGCCAGGGCATTCGGATGGTCACAGAAATTTGTGGACATTTTGGTGATGAAGAACCCAACATGGACAGGTCACCACTCCATTGCAGGGTGCGGAATCTTCTGGTGAGCAGCCATGGCAATCGAACCTACACTAGTTACAACAATGCAACAAGGCTTGATCCACTCCACCACTAGCCTCTCCTCACATATATATATATATATATATATATATATATATATATATATATATATATATATATATATATATATATATATATATATATATATTGTTACAGACGTGGCTTAGATGTTAGTTTACCGAGCGGTTTTGGTATGACCACGTCTGCACAAGTTACCGATTATACTCGACGTTGACGAAGCCGCGCCACGCTGGCTCAATAAGAAAAAGAAGACACCCGGCTGGGTTATAAAATGACGACACCAGGGATACGGTTCTCAAGACCTCCGGAGGAGATTATATTCGTTACGGAAAAGGTTAGATTACAGGGGCTAGAGGTACAACATAGAAAGACAAGCACTTAGACACAATCTTATATTATTCCCCAACAGACGACAGGCAAACGGGACAACGGCTGACTCACACGGGGGTTGATGGAAAGGACAGGCGGGTAGCGATGGCTCCAGGTGCACCTGTGCTCAAAGGTTAGAATCGACCCGGTCCGGTCCAGAGATGCGGGGAGGTCTCGTCGCAGCGCTCAGAGGTGACGTTCTTTCTCAGGCGGGTTCTCTTCCTCTCAGCGGTCGTAGGCAAGGCAACGTTCTTTCTCCAGCTGGGGGCGCATCTCTCTCACATCCGGCGCGGGGCCGCGTATATCCGGCGGGGAGTGACACGCCCTCGGCTCGTTAGCTCCGCCCCAGATGGAATCGGTCCGCCCTTCTGATTGGGTGCGGGGGGGTTACCAGGCTCCGCCCTTGACGAGGAGCTGACAGCCAGCCCCTCTGGTAACCCCGTGGAGCACGTGGTCAATGGCGCTAATCGAGCCGGTGTGAGGACGCATCCTCCCCCGCGCCGCCGCGCCGCCCCCATCCCCTCCGTTGCTGCAGCCATAGTTGGTTGGGGAAGAAGATGGAAGGAGGTATGGGAAGATGGAAGGAGGTATGGGAAAGGTCCTAAACTCACTACTGATGCCATATAATCACATTCTGGTGCAACGAAGAGTCATGATTAATGGAGACGAGGCCTTAACTGACATAGATTAGGAATAACTAGCAAGATGTCCGAAAGTTGTCTACGTGTGGTGCGGTGGACCTGGGCACGACATTTAATGGGGGAATAAGGGGAAGGTCGGCTCTACTGAGTGTTATTTACATGCAATGGGACTAGGGAATGGGGGATTGGGGAAAGTTGGGGAGTATTGGAGAAATAGGGGAATATTTACAAGCGGATATGGAGGCCAAATTCCATATTCGCAACATTGCACCCTTCTCTACCCTCGGGGCGTCCCGACCCGATAAATTTTTACCTACTTTAGTGTGGCACGCAATGTAGTTCCCTCTACTATTAACTCTACCCTGAGTGCGACAGTTTTACAGATATTCACAAATGAGTAAATATGTCCCCCTGCGACGTTGCACCCTTCTCCTCACAGAAACACACCCACAGGATAACCGAATCCGGAAAGAATTCGCAAACTAAACATACAGCCGGTAGGGAGCATTATTTACAAGATTACGCTGATATCTACACTACGATCCAGGACCTGTTTTTGGAGGAACACATGCAGATGTTATGCATAGAGAGAGCGCGCTTGCCAACATCGATACACCAACCCACGAGTGCTCTGTGGCCGACGGCCTTTAATAACGTGCAGAGCACCCTTCCCGAGCATCAAAAGCACCACCCCACCACCAATCGGTGCAGTCACCATTGTTCATTGGAATAAAAATAAATTCGACAACCCCTAACCCTGCAGGTGTCTCTTGCTCTTCTTGTGGTGCACTTGGTGTCAACTAAAAGTGGTTCACCTGTATGGCATAGGTGCCACGTTGACCCATAGGTCCATCCCCGGGTGGTGCTTGGCCGCAAACAAACTGCGGTCCATTGTGGGTGGCCACAAACATTGCGGTCCATATGGTGTATCGATCCCGGCAGCAAACAGCGAAAGTGCAGGCCCACAACTGCGCAGCCAGCACCTCTCTCCTCTCTCTCTACCCCAAAGCCAGATCCTCGGAGGTGGGAGACAAAAGAAGCAGACAAGTGAGTAAGGTGGTAAGGGCGCAAAAGTGCACGCAATGTAAGGTGATGCACACTGGGGGCACATGGGAACCAGGTGAGACAGGTACGTTCCTATCGTACGCCCCCCCCCCCCCACCAGGTAACCTACATGGCCCCTCCCTTACCCCTTACTGTATCCACAAAACACAACACTACCCATAAACATCTACTTTACAAATCAACAAACATCCCTACTGTCTTCCCCGTTCCTCCCATAAACCAAATTCGTCTTCTCTCCCTCCTAACCAATCAAATTTGCCATTTTCAACTCTCATCAAAATTTGCCATCTCCAACTGCACATCAAAATTTGCCATTACCAATTCATCATCAGTCCCTCCTAGGGAGGGAGAGATGGAATCACCCCAATGTCTCATCCACGTCGTGATGCGTCTCACAATCCACACAGCAATTTCATTTTCTGCAACAAAACAAAGAAAACACAGGTGTGGAGTCATCATCATCACCACAGGTAAGTGGCTGCGTATGGTGCGACAGGTTCATCAATCCTAACTATTTCCTAAGTGACTTTAACAACTTTACACTACCCGGGGTCTTTCTCCGGCCAAACCATTGGCCCCCTTACACTATGGGTTCTAAAAACCAATTCCCATTGGCCAAACTGTGGTGCGCTTCAATTTGGGGTCTCACTCCCCCGATTCATCTCCCGGTGCCCTCGCACAATTTCTGGGCTGTGGCGTGTACCTCTCCCAGTGGGTCTACCCACCTGCACACCTCCACCACTGCAGTTGCCTCCGAGCTTACCTGCTCCTTGCCCTAACCTAACTACCTGGGGAAGGCCCTCTGGCACTCTCCCCACTCGGTGCCCTCTCTGGCACTGGGCTACCCGGGTCCGTCCTCCGGATCCTCGGGCCCCATCCACAACTCTACCGGCTCCCAGAGCCCACCTGCGGCCTCACCTGGCCGACATCCTCACAGTGGTGGAGTGCTCAACCAACTACACACACTAACAGGCTACACGCCCAGCCATTTCCACAACACTAATGCACCCATTCACAACACCATTCTGCAACCGCACCACAGATGCCAATATCCAACCACAATTTACCTGCACCCTCTACCTAACACTTACACTACCCGCCCCGGGTACTCGTGAAAGGGGTCTACTCTTCCCCCATCCACACCTTCGCACCATGCACACCACTCCGTACCACTCACTCCAACTCTCTCCACACACCTGTACTTGCACACCTGTGCTCTCACACCTGGTGCCACCTGCACCCTTCTCTCCCCAAGCGCATTCGCGCTGATCCACAACACTCACTACTCATACACTGCTCCACACACCTGTCCAGTTGCACACCTGTGCAATCACACCTGTTCAATTCTCACACACACGGCATCATCTCAGCTAACTACTCCCCTCTGAAACTTGCGCTTCCCAGTCGTCCCTTTAAACTATTGCGCTCCCTCGTCATTATCCTCCATACTAAACTACCTGCGTCCCCACTACAGGTATCAGTCACTAACTAAACTTAACGTCACCTAAGGTCTTCTTCTAGGGCCCTACACACATATAACCTAACCCACCCGGGCTAGTTTTCACTGCCATACACCCCATAAACTATTGCTCCTTTGCCCCCCACCTGTGAGGGATGGTGGATTTGCCATCCCACCACATCGGGGGTCTCTCCCTACCAATTTTGCACATCAAATTGCAACAAATTAAAAATTTGCCAATCACTACCCATCATCTGCCAATCACTACTGCCAATCCCTTGCCAATCATCAAATTTTGTTTTTCTCTAATTTTGGGTCCAAAACACTAACCTCATCACCCAGTCGACTCACTAATACCTCTCGGTGCGCCAATTCCTGTCCAAAGCCCGGCTTCGTAAAGCCAAGCAATGGATGCGGGTTGTTCTGTGCCAGCGGCTGGATGCGTCCGGCATTCGGGGCAGGGACGGGGGCTTACCCGTGCCGAGATCCCACGCACCATCTCGGCACGGAGCCATCCAATGTCCCGCCCTCGACCTGCCGGCACGTCTCACCAAAAAGTGGTCGCCATGACGACCCTTTCTATCGGGCTGCCAGCTCCGCCTAGTGGAGCACGGACGCGGCCGTTCAAAGCGAGGCCCGGCACGCACCGAGGGCCCGATTCGGCTAAAAGTCGACCTAACCTCTAACCCGTTTAATGTCGATGCTTCACCTGCATGCTTACACCCCGAAGCCCGTTCCTTGCTCACACATCCAGCCGTGCTCATGCTCCTCGTACCTTCTTTACACACCCAGGTACCCTCATTCCACTCACAGCCTTGGTCACACACCTGACCACCGAACACTTTGGCACACATTCGTTGGTCGCACACCTCACCAAAACACCTCTTCGCGCCCCCCTCCTCAGTCACCTCCTCTGTGACAATCACAGGTGTGCTCTCATTCGCACACCCAACCACGTGCCTCACCACCAACTCCAGCGTGCATTCCCACTCACGCTCTACCATTCCAGGTGTGCATCCTTCCATCCCAGGTGTACATCCTCGCTCACCTGTCACAACTAACTCACGCTCCATGTCACTCCCACTACTTTCACCTCCATTCCTGACAGCGCACTCACCCTTACTCTTGACAGCGCACTCTTTCCCCATGCACCTGTCCGTCACACACCTTTCTCGCGCACACTCTCCCGTCACACCCTCTGCAACACTTACCACAGGTGTGCATTCTTCCTTGCCTTTGACAGCGCACTCTTTCCCCATGTACCTGTCCATCACACACCTTTCTCGCGCACACTCTCCCGTTACACCCTCTGTAACACTCACCACACCCGCGCTTCCATGTGCTCCCTCGCACACACGCTACGACCGACTCATTCTCGCCAACACCCTCACTCCTTGGCACACACTTTTTCCTCACACACCCCAGAGTCGGACTTTCTCGCACACCTCCTCTTTCGCACACCAGACCTGTCACACACCTCACCAACGGCCTTTCACGAACACCCGGATCCAAACCAATCCCCAAGCTTTTTAAATCCCCTGGCGCATCATACGCACGACCATATTGGTCACCACTTACACCGGGTCCTCTTCCTCTTCGCTTCTCCTCCATCACCTGCGAATCCCTCATCCGGTTAACGAGCACATCACGATCCAAACACAGACTTTGGACCAATTCTTTTATCTCCTCTTTTATCTCTTTGTTATCCCCTCTCCGTCGCTTCTTAATTTCGCTCACCCCTTCTTCCACTTCTTCTAATTTGTGCCTCACCTCTTTTATTCCCCGGTACGTCTCCTCAAGCTCGTCCTCCAAGGCTACCTTGACCGTTTCCATGTGCGTCCTCACCTGCCGGTCCTTCGTCTCCATTACCTCTATCACCTCGTCCAACCTCGTTGTCAGTCCCTCACGTACTATCTGACATTCCCTCTTTGTCGCTATCAAGTCGTTTTTTAGTTCTTTCTGTGTCGCCTTTAAACCTCCTAATACCGCAGTGTTCCTTTGAACCTGCTCCACTAACTCCGTCTGTCCCACCGTCAGCTGCTCCACCTCCTGCGTCAGGTCCTCTATTCCCCCTTGTAACTTTACAGTCCCCTTTCTCACCTCCTTCTCCATGTGCTCCTCACAGTGCCTCACCTCCTCGCGCACTCCTCCGACCTCCTCACTCACTCCTCTTCTGATCTCCTCTCCCATCACTTGCATCTCCTGCCCAGATGCCACCCTCATCTGCTCCATTTCCTCCCTGTGAGCATCCAGTTTGGTTTCTACCCCCATTCTGACCCCCTCTATCTGCTGCTCCATTTGTTTAACTTCCCTTTCCGCTTGGTCCCTCATGTCCCTCAATTTGCCTTCCATACTGTTTCCTAACCCCTCTAACCCATTTTTCACTCCCTCTATCTGATTCTCCTGGGCAGCCATTCTATTTTCTACCCCCTCTAACCCCTTTTGCATCCCTTCCATTTGATTCTCTTGAGCGGCCATTCTGTTTTCTACCCCCGTTAACCCATGTTTCACTTCTTTTATCCCGTTGTCTAACCCCTCAAAATTATTGTCTAACTTCTCACTGGTACACCTCGCTTCGTCCATCATTACCCCCATTTGCTCACTCTGAGCATCCATCCGGTTCCCCAACCGCTCACCCAATCGCTCAATTTGGCTCCCCATACTCATCTGTACAGCTGCCTGTAGCTGCGCAATGAGGGCCTGTATGTCAATCGGCTGCATGTTAAAGCCCGTTGATACAGCGGGCTCGGCTACCGCGCGCTCTTGCGAGGCGCCATTTTGCGTGCCTGCTACCCTCGCTGTTTCGCTCTCCTCATGTCCCTCAATTTGGTCCTGGACCGACCCTGCTTCACTCTCCCCTACCGGACCCCAGCCGTCTTGATCCGCCATGGCGCGACTTTCAAAATTCGAGTTTCGTAACACAAATTCGAAATTTCGCCGTTATAATTTCGTCGAGCGCAGTAACCGCGGGACCGCGCTCCGGATCGATTTGGTCGAGCGCCGTACGCGCTCCGGCTCGATTTTCCCTCCCAAAATTTGGGCCTAACTAATTTAGTCCCGGGTCCGAATCTCACTCCTCGACACCAATTGTTACCGTACTAACACAATTGGTGTCCAAAATTTGGGCTAAATAAATTTAGTCCCAGGTTCGAATCCAACTCCTGACAACCAATTGTTACAGACGTGGCTTAGATGTTAGTTTACCGAGCGGTTTTGGTATGACCACGTCTGCACAAGTTACCGATTATACTCGACGTTGACGAAGCCGCGCCACGCTGGCTCAATAAGAAAAAGAAGACACCCGGCTGGGTTATAAAATGACGACACCAGGGATACGGTTCTCAAGACCTCCGGAGGAGATTATATTCGTTACGGAAAAGGTTAGATTACAGGGGCTAGAGGTACAACATAGAAAGACAAGCACTTAGACACAATCTTATATTATTCCCCAACAGACGACAGGCAAACGGGACAACGGCTGACTCACACGGGGGTTGATGGAAACGACAGGCGGGTAGCGATGGCTCCAGGTGCACCTGTGCTCAAAGGTTAGAATCGACCCGGTCCGGTCCAGAGATGCGGGGAGGTCTCGTCGCAGCGCTCAGAGGTGACGTTCTTTCTCAGGCGGGTTCTCTTCCTCTCAGCGGTCGTAGGCAAGGCAACGTTCTTTCTCCAGCTGGGGGCGCATCTCTCTCACATCCGGCGCGGGGCCGCGTATATCCGGCGGGGAGTGACACGCCCTCGGCTCGTTAGCTCCGCCCCAGATGGAATCGGTCCGCCCTTCTGATTGGGTGCGGGGGGGTTACCAGGCTCCGCCCTTGACGAGGAGCTGACAGCCAGCCCCTCTGGTAACCCCGTGGAGCGCGTGGTCAATGGCGCTAATCGAGCCGGTGTGAGGACGCATCCTCCCCCGCGCCGCCGCGCCGCCCCCATCCCCTCCGTTGCTGCAGCCATAGTTGGTTGGGGAAGAAGATGGAAGGAGGTAT